>NC_135975.1:4391707-4459207 GCF_053455715.1 Rhinoraja longicauda
ACAGACTCGGTGGGCCGAAGGGCCTGTTTCGGCGCTGAATCTCTAAACTAAACTAAACCAGGAGTCCAGTGCATATGAGGAAATAAAAGCAGTAAGTTTGAATGAAGAAGGGATAGGATTTGGGAGACTTTGGGGGGGGGTGGAATAGATACTCACCAGGGTGGGGTACAGATGAAAAGGTTGAGGGGAAATATTTGAGTTGGAGATTTCAGTGTTCATGGCTGGTGCAGCGGTAGAGTTGCTGCCTCACAGCGCCAGAGACCCGGGTTCCATCCCGACTGCGGGCGCCGTCTGTACGGAGTTTGTACGTTCTCCCCGTGACCTGCGTGGGTTTTCTCCGAGACCTTCGGTTTCCTCCCACACTCCAAACACGTGCAGGTTTGTAGGTTAATTAGCTGTGGTAATTAATTGCTTCAGTAAAAAATGTGTGAATTGTCTCTAGCGTGTGTAGGATAGTGTAAGTGTGTGGGGTGATCGCTGGTCGGCGCGGGCTAGATGGGCCGAAGGGCCTTCTTCCGTGCTGTATCTCCAAAGTGTAAAGCTATCTAAGCAGAATATCAATTCTACTGATTCTGACCAATGTTTCCTCAGCCTGGGTCCGCTGGGGCATTGATTAGTCTGCAAGAATCAATAGTCTCCAGTCACAGTCACGCAGCATGGAAACTGGCCCTTCGGCCCAACTCACCCATGCCAACCAAGATGCCCTGTCTAAGCTTAGTTTAGTTTAGAGATACACCGCGGAAACAGGCCCTTCGGCCCATCGGGTCCGCGCCGCCCAGCGATCCCCGCACATTAACACTATCCTACACACACCAGGGACCAATTTTTACATTTGCCCAGCCAATTAACCTACAAACCTGTACGTCTTTGGAGTGTGGGAGGAAACCGAAGATCTTGGAGAAAACCCATGCAGGTCATGGGGAGAACGTACAAACTCCGTGCAGACGGCGCCCGTAGTCGGGATCGAACCCGGGTCTCCAGCGCTGCATTCGCTGTAAGGCAGCAATTCTACCGCTGCGCCACCGTGCCACCCAAAGCTAGTCCCATTTGGCTGCGTTTTGCCCTATATCCATCTAAACCTTTCCTACCCATGTACCTGCCCAAATGTCTGTTACAGTCCCTGCCTCAACTACCTCCCCTGGCAGCTCGTTCCATACACCCACCACCCTCAATGGGAAAACATTGCTCCTCATATATATACTTACTAAATCTTTCCCCTCTCACCTTAAACCGATGTCCCTTGGGTTCTTGATTCCTTTACCCTGGATAAAAATCTGTGCATTCACCCTGTCTATTCCCCTCATGATTTTGTCCGCCTCTATAAGATCACCCCTCAGGCTCCAGCGAAAAGCCAAGGAATAGAATCCTAGCCTGTCTAACTTCTCCCAGGCCCTTAAGACCTGGCAACGTCCTCGTAAATCTTCTCTGCACACTTTCCAGCTTAACGACATCCTTGCGATAGCAGTGTGACCAGAGTACTCCTAGTCAGTGGGTTTATTGACCGGTTAGACTGTTAGCAGTGCTAGTTGAGGTGACCAGATCACAGGGAGCGCTGTGTAAAACATTATGTGCATGGAGGAACTGCAGATGCTGGGTTTCACACCGAAGATAGACGCAAAAATGCTGGAGTAACTCAACAGGTCAGGCAGCGTCTCTGGATTGAGGGGATGGGTGACGTTTCGGATCGGAACCCTTCTTCAGACTGAGATGGTCGATGGAGACTTGGGCCTATCTCCAAACTAAACAAAGTCAAGCCTTCAGTAAAGTTGGTATGAAAGTTGTGAACATGGGGGGCAAAATGCCATTGCATTGGAAGTGTCAATCCGATAATAAATCAAATTGTTTGTCAGAATAACGTAGGAAGGAACTGCAGGTGCTTGTTTGCACAAAATGCTGGAGTAACTCAGCAGGACAGGCAGCATCTCTGGAGAACAGAAGAAAGTATAGGTGACGTTTTGGATCGAGACCCTTATTCAGACTACTTCTTCTGTCTGAAGAAGGGTCTCGACCGGAAACGTCACCTATTTCTTTTCTCCAGAGATTCTGCCTGACCCGTTGAGTTACTCCAGCATTTTGTGCCCATTTTAGGTCAGAATAGATTTTCGTCTGTTATTCTTTTTTTTAATCAATTTCAGATCTGTTTCATGAGAATCCAAAACTAAAGACCCACCAATTGAGCTCGTTAAGGAATAATTGCTTCAATAAAGTATGCTCACGTGGCTGGGGCAGAATCTGAGGATAGTCAGTGGAATTGGTGTAGGGTTAGTGTAGATGGTATTTGACGGTTAGCACAGACTCGGTGGGCCGAATGGCCTATTTCGCTGCCTTGTAATGCTGTTGTATTAATCTGCAATATTCTGAAACTGATACCCTTTCCCAAGGGGCATGCTGGGATGGGCACATTGGGCGGCATGGTGGCGCGGCGGTAGAGTTGCTGCCTCATAGCGCCAGAGTCCCGGGTCCCATCCTGACTACGGGTGCTGTCTGCACAGAGTTTGTACGTTCTCCCTGTGACCTGCGTGGGTTTTCTCCGGGTGCTCCGGTTTCCTCCCACATTCCAATGTTTTGTAGGTTAATTGGCCTCTGTAAATTGTCTCCAGTGTTTAGGATAGAACTAGTGTACACGTGATCGTGGGTCGCACGGTCTCGATGGGCCAAAGAACTTGCTTCCGCGCAGTATCTCTAAACTAAATTAAACTAAGCTAGACATTGAGAGTACGTTTCCCCATCATAGGGTTGTCTAGAGCCAGGGATTGGAGTTTCAGAATATTTAAGGCTCAGGGCGATACTCCTTACAGCGCCAGAGAGATTGTACGTTCTCCCCGTGACCTGCGTGGGGTTCTCTCTGAGATCTTCGGTTTCCTCCCACACTCCAAAGATGCACAGGTTTGTAGGATAATTGGCTCGGTGTGAATGTAAAAACTGTCCCTAGTCTGTGTAGGGTAGCGTTAATGTGCAGGGATCGCTGGTCGGTACGGACTCGGTGGGCCGAAGGGCCTGTTTCCGCGCTGTACTGTATCTCTAAAACTAATACTCTCGACGAAGATACTCTCTTTCTCAGAGAGCTGTCTGCGGTTTGTATCACTGAATATATTCAAGGCATGAAACGGGGAGATTTTTGGATTATAAAAGAATGGAGTCGCAAACCAGATCAGTCACAGTCTTATTGAATGGTACAACGCTCACTCGAGTCCCAAAGGACTGGTCCTGACCCTATTCCTCATACCCTTATGCATGAATGAGTTGTCGACATCCCAAGTATGTGAAAGACACATCACATTAATGCTAGTCTGGCTGTTATACTTTGACCCTTGCTGCATCTGACTATTATCGTCCTACCTGACCAGTTTTATTTAACATCTGGCAACAGTTTTCCGAAGTGCGGTGGAATTTCCTGAACACTAGCCCTCAATAAATTATGGATGAGCTGGATCATAGACTCTGAAGAGTTATACACGCAGGGAAACAGGCCCTTCAGCCCAACTCATCGGTGCTGACATCAATGGTTCAATGAAGGTGTTTATTCACAAAATGCTGGAGTAACTCAGCAGGTCAGGCAGCATCTCAGGAGAGAAGGAATGGGTGACGTTTCGGGTCGAGACCCTTCTTCAGACTAAATACCTTCGATTTGTACCAGCATCTGCAGTTATTTTCTTATACTACTCAATGGTTCAATGGTTCTTTATTGACACGCGTACACTGCACAGAGAGATTCTTCTTGCATGGATCACACGAGTCGCCAGGTTTTTGGCGCCGTTCACAAAAAGTCCAAAGTCCGGTCCGTGTGTTGGAGCGGCTCCGGATTCAGGCGAGCCCCAGGCTGCAGCAGGGCCTACCTCCGTTACCCTCGACCGGCTCGGCCCACTGACCGACCGACCGACGGACGGATGGACGTCCCTCTCGCTTATCGAAGGTCAGTTCAGAGTTCAAAGATGCAGCATGGAAACAGGCCCTTCGGCCCACCGAGTCCACGCCAACCAGCGATCGCCCGTTCACGCTAGTTCTATGTTATCCCACTTTCTCATCCGTTCCCGACACACGAGGGGTAGTTTATAGAGGGCCAATGAACTTATAAACCCAACATCGGCTTGTACACGCTGGAATTTAGAAGATTGAGGGGGGATCTTACAGAAACTTACAAAACTTCTTAAGGGGTTGGTCAGGCTAGATGCGGGAAGATTGTTCCTGATGTTGGGGAAGTCCAGAACAAGGGGTCACAGTTTAAGGATAAGGGGGAAGTCTTTTAGGACCGAGATGAGAACGTTTTTTTTCACACAGAGAGTGGTGAATCTGTGGAATTCTCTGCCACAGAAGGTAGTTGAGGCCAGTTCATTGGCTATATTTAAGAGGGAGTTAGATGTGGCCCTTGTGGCTAAAGGGATCAGGGGGTATGGAGAGAAGGCAGGTACGGGATACTGAGTTGGATGATCAGCCATGATCATATTGAATGGCGGTGCAGGCTCGAAGGGCCGAATGGCCTACTCCTGCACCTATTTTCTATGTTTCTATGTTTCTATGACATGTATCACAAAATGTTCAGCGGGTCAGGCAGCATCTCTGGAGAGAAGGAATGGGTGACGTTGCGGGTCGAGACCCTTCTTCAGACTGATCATTTTCGGGTCGAAGCCCTTCCTCAGACTTCAGAGATGCTGCCTGACCTGCTGAGTTACTCCAGCATTTTGTGATACCTTCCATTTGTACCAGTTATTTTCCTACACAACTTACAAACCCGACATGCCTTTAGGATGCGGGGAGGGGGGGAGGGAGGAACGTGCAAACTCCGTACAGACTGCACCCGAGGTCAGGATGGAACCCGGGTCTCTGGCGCTGTAAGGCAGCAACTGTACCGCTGCGCCACCGTGATGCCCATGCTGTGGTATCTTCAGCACAAAGGCAAAACCAGTACAAACATTATGGTCACTCTTACCTTCTCAAGAACAGTTTGGGATGGGCAATGAACTCATGCGGAAAAATTACTACATAATTTTTAAAAGACCTTTCACTCAACGAAGTAATAAAAATAAACCTGTTATTCACCTGAAACATTACCTTTGTACCTCCTTCCATAATTGCAAAACCAGAACCGCCAGCTCTCCCCGTGATTTAATTTAAATGACATCTCACATTTCTTTGTGGAATTATTTATCATTGAAGTGTGTTAAATTTCCGCAATGACCTAATACCGGGAAATGGAAAAATAAGACTTCGTTAGGAATGATGAGATTAACTGGAGAGTTGTGAATCTGTGGAATTCTCTGCCACAGAAGGCAGTGGAGGCCGATTCACTGGACACTTTCAAGAGAGAGTTCAATTTAGCTCTTCGGGCTCACGGAATTGAGGGATATGGGGGAAAAAGCAGGAACGGGGTACTGATTTTGGATGATCAGCCAAGATCATATTGAATGGCGGTGTAGATGTGACATGTTGGCCGGTGTGGGCAAGTTGGGCCAAAGAGCCTGTTTCCACATTGTGTGAATCTAGTACGGACTCATTGGGCCAAAAGGAGTCTTTGTGTTCTGTAACTTTTCTGTGGTGTTCTCATATCATATCATATATATACAGCCGGAAACAGGCCTTTTCGGCCCACCAAGTCCGTGCCGCCCAGCGATCCCCGTACATTAACACTATCCTACACCCACTAGGGACAATTTTTACCTTTTACCCAGCCAATTAACCTACATACCTGTACGTCTTTGGAGTGTGGGAGGAAACCGAAGATCTCGGAGAAATCCCACGCAGGTCACGGGGAGAACGTACAAACTCCTTACAGTGCAGCACCCGTAGTCAGGATCGAACCTGAGTCTCCGGCGCTGCATTCGCTGTAAAGCAGCAACTCTACCGCTGCGCTACCGTGCCGTGATCACTGAAACTCTGTATTTCTGGTATCATTCCTGTGAGGTTCTAAGGCATAATCGTGCTGCCTTTTCCAATTGACCCGAGCATCCAGTTTGGAGAATGTGATTGAATGAGATGGGGACAGTTTTAAGTTCAGCTCTTTGAAGATATACTGTGCTGACGTACCCTGGCATATTTGCACTGAGAATAGTGCCGGTGGATGCTTGGGACAATGTTTGCCTGTTTGCACATCTGAATAGCACTTCATCTCACTGGGAAAGCATATCAAGAGCTACTTCCTCACAGCGACTGAGACCCAGGTTCGATCCTGACTTCGAGTGCTGCCTCTGTGGAGTTTGACTTCTTCTGCATCATTTCCTCTGCATTATGGGTTTGATTGACCTACACAGTCCGGGCCTACACTGTTCGGGCCTTCACTGTCCGGGCCTACACTGTCGAGGCCTACAGTGTGCGGGCCTACAGTGTGCGGGCCCACAGTGTCCGAGCCCACACAGTCCGGACCCACACAGTCCGGGCCTTCACTGTCCGGGCCTTCACTGTCTGGGCCTACACTGTCCAGGCCTTCACTGTCCGGGCCTTCATTGTCCGGGCCTACACAGTCCAGGCCTACAGTGTCCGGGCCTACAGTGTCCGGGCCTACAGTGTCCGGGCCTACACTGTCCGGGCCTACACTGTCCGGGCCTACACTGTCCGAGCCTACACTGTCCGGGCCTACAGTATCTGGGCCTACACTGTCCGGGCCTACAGTGTCCGGGCCTGCACTGTCCGGGCCTACACTGTCCGGGCCTACACTGTCCGGGCCTACACTGGCCGGGCCTACAGTGTCCGGGCCTACAGTGTCCGGGCCTACAGTGACCAGGCCTACACAGTCCGGGCCTACACAGTCGGGCCTACACTGTCCGGGCCTACAGTGTCTGGGCCTACACAGTCCGGGCCTACACTGTCCGGGCCTACACTGTCCAGGCCTACACTGTCCGGGCCTACACTGTCCGGGCCTACACTGTCCGGGCCTACAGCGTCAGCGCCCCGGGCCTGATAAGGGGCAAGGGCAGTCCCATACGGGACAAATCAATTTAGCTCAAAATACGGGATGTACCGACTAATACGGGACAGTTGGCAACCAGATGTCTGCGTGGAGTTTGTACGTTCCCCCTGCGACCTGTGGGTTTCGTCTTGGTGCTCCAGTCTCCTCCCACATCCCAAAGACGTGCGGGTTTGTCGGGATTGGATGCGAAAGTGGGATAACGTAGAACCAGTGTGAACATATGATCAATGGTTGGTGTGGACTCGGTGGGCCGAAGGGCCTGTTTCCAAGCTGTATCTCTAAACGAAACTAAAGCAAGCCTTCAGTAAATGCGGGATGAAAGTGGAATAACTTGTGGGGCAAAGATTGCAATCACAGCACTGGAAATGTCGCGATATAAATCCGATATAAATGAGTAAAATTGTGAAATTGTTTGGGAAGGAACTGCAGATGCTGGTTTAAATGCTGGAGTAACTCAGCAGGACAGGCAGCATCTCTGGAGAGAAGGAATGGGTGACGTTTCGGGTCGAGACCCTTCTTCAGACTGAAATTCCCCTAAAGAATAAAATTGTTTGTTCGGTGAGGTCAGAACAGATTTTTGGCCTGTTATTGAGATCTGTTTCACAGTACTCCAAAACTAAAGAACCAGCGATGAGCTCATTAAAGAGTAATTGCTTCAATAAAGCGTAATGAGATAGAATAATATGATCGAGATGGCACTGTGGAACAGCGATGAGCTTAACTGTGGGCTCTCCTGCCACTGGCTAGGACATTAAATGAAGGTTGATATTGGTATGATTGTTTAGGGAATACAGGAATGGAGGATGCAAGACTCCATCTCAGAGTGTTCAGTTGTGATATTAACTGTGCTAAATTGGATCATTTGTATATCAGCAAAAGGGAAAGTTGCCAAAAATAACAGATTACTCACAGAAATCCCACCGGTACACCAAGGCACGTCTGAGAGTATAACACAAACGCTGGAGGAACTCAGCGGGTCAGGCAGCATCTGCGGAAGGAATGGATAGGCGACGTTTTACAGTTTGGGGGCCTTCTTCGGATTTAGTTTAGCTTAGAGATACAGTGCGGAAACGGGCCCTTCGGCCCATCGAGTCCACGTCGACCGGCTCGTGATCGTTTCGCTGAACACCTCCGCTCAGTCCGCCTAAACCTACCTGATCGCCCGAATGCTAAACACTTTAACTCCCCCTCCCATTCCCACACTGACCTCTCTTTCCTGGGCCTCCTCACAGCACATTAACACAATCCTACGCACACGAGGGACAATTTTACACTCATGCCAAGGCAAGTAACCTGCAAACCTGCACGTCTTTGAAATGTGGGAGGAAACCAGAGCACCTGGTGGAAACCCACGTGGTCACGGGGAGAACGTACAAACTCCCTTGGATCACCCCCTTGGACAGTGTTGCAGTGCTGACTGCAGCAGTGGGGTAGGTCCTGAAGCAACAGTGACCTTTAGAAATGAACTGGATCACTGTACGTTATAAATTGAACTTCACCTCAACTGCGGAAGTCTTTGCAACCTCTTGAACAGCATTCAGTCACACAGGAAGGAGTAACGAGTCAAGACAAGAGTCTGAAGAAGGGCCTCGACCCGAAACGTCACCTACTCCTTTTCTCCAGAGGTGCTGCCTGACCCACTGAGTTACTCCAGCTTTTTGTGTCTACCTCCTGGTTTATTGCCATGTGCACAAGTACATTGAGGTACAGATACCTGCAGTAGCATCACAGATACATGGACTCAGACAACACACTGAACGTAAACGATACAGACAATTCTAAAGGTGGCGCAGTGGTAGAGTTGCTGCCTTACAGCGCCAGAGACCCAGGTTCGACCGTGACTACGGGCGCTGTCCGTACGGAGTTTGTACCTTCTCCCCGTGACCTGCGTGGGGTTTCTCCGGGTGCTCCGGTTTCATCCCACACTCCAAAGACGTGCAGGTTTGTAGGTTAATCGGCTTTGATAAAGATTGTAAATTGTCCCAAGTGTGTGTGTGTGTGTGTGTAGGATTGTGTTAGTGTGCGGGGATCGCCGGACGGCAAAGACTCGGTGGGCCGAAGGGCCTGTTTCCGCGCTGCATCTCTAACCTACAGTAAACATCGGCCGAGCATTTTACAACTGCCTCGTTCTTAAAAGAACGCGCCACACTGGTCAGGTTCATGAATTAGTGATGGCGACCGGAACCAGATCCCATTAGGACGAGCGTACCGCAAAAAAAAAGACCACAGACTTGGAGGAAAGTGAAAGGGAGAGGGCAGCCCGCGAAATAATTCAAGCTGGAGTAGAATGTGTTGCAGTAGTCACATTTACAATGGGAGGAGTGGAGGTTGAGACATAATTAATGAACGCAGTGAGCATGAAACTTTAAAGACGGGCGGTGAATAAGATGAACTGGAAAGGTGAGTGCCACTAAACGCATTTGACCTCTGAACATCAGTTTCTGACTCTCCATCAATCCTCGTGAAACAATGAAGTCAAATCAATGATTTATGAGCGAGATGCCTGGCCTGTTGCTGGTCCCGGCAGATACGATATAATTAACGGGTAAATTATTTACCCTGATCAATCACCGCTCTACTTTTACGCATGAATATAACACGATTCAACACTGGTTTAATTTACAATTCCAATTGTCCCGTCACCCGCAAAAGGTTTTTTTGTACGTGCACAATGGGAGTTTTGCAAATGTAGAACTCCAGCGAGAGAAATGGACAACTGGGTTTCCCTCAGGAGATCTTGCCTCAAGAGGACAACTTAGCTGAGGTAAGTTAGGAGGATGGCTTCACCTAAGATACAGGAAGTTCTTACCTCAGGAGGAGATCTTACCTGAAGTAAAGGAAGACCTTACCTCAGAAGGACATCTTACCTGAGGTAAAGGAAGACCTTACCTCAGAAGGACATCTTACCTGAGGTAAAGGAAGACCTTACCTCAGAAGGACATCTTACCTGAGGTAAAGAAAGACCTTACCTCAGAAGGACATCTTACCTGAGGTAAAGGAAGACCTTACCTCAGAAGGACATCTTACCTGAGGTAAAGGAAGAACTTACCTCAGAAGGACATCTTACCTGAGGTAAAGAAATACCTTACCTCAGAAGGACATCTTACCTGAGGTAAAGGAAGACCTTACCTCAGAAGGACATCTTACCTGAGGTAAAGGAAGACCTTACCTCAGAAGGACATCTTACCTGAGGTAAAGGAAGACCTTACCTCAGAAGGACATCTTACCTGAGGTAAAGGAAGACCTTACCTCAGAAGGACATCTTACCTGAGGTAAAGGAAGACCTTACCTCAGATGGACATCTTACCTGAGGTAAAGAAAGACCTTACCTCAGAAGGACATCTTACCTGAGGTAAAGGAAGACCTTACCTCAGAAGGACATCTTACCTGAGGTAAAGGAAGACCTTACCTCAGAAGGACATCTTACCTGAGGTAAAGGAAGACCTTACCTCAGAAGGACATCTTACCTGAGGTAAAGGAAGGAAATCTTATCTCAGGAGGATATTGTACCTAATGTACAGGAAGTTCTTACCTTAGGAGGAGATCTTATCTGAGGTAAAGGAAGACCTTACTGCAGAAGGACATCTTACCTGAGGTAAAGGATAATCTTACCTCAGGAGGGTATCGTACCTAATGTACAGGAAGTTCTTACCTTAGGAGGAGATCTACCTGAGGTAAATGAGCTCACTTCAAGAGGAGATCTTATCTGAGGTAAAGGAAGACCTTACCTCAAGAGGAGATCTTACATGAGGTAAAGGAACTTCTTACCTCAGATCTTACCTGAGGTAGAGAAAGATCTTACCTCAAGAGGAGCTTTCCTGAGGTAAAGGAGGATCTTACTTCAGGAGATCTTACCTGAAGATCTTATCTCAGGAGAACTTACCCGAGGTAAAGGATGATCTTACCTCAGTTGGATATCTTACCTGGAGCTGGAGAGAGCACGTCGGGATCTATAAACAAAAAACAAAGGGCTAGAGGAACTCAGCAGGCCAGGCAGCATCTATGGCGGGAATGGGCAGGCGCCATTTTGCTCGGGACCCTTCTGCAAAGCTGAGAAGGCGAGGTGTGATGGGGCAAAGCCTGGCAAGTGAGGTGGACAGGAAGGATCTGCAGATGCTGGTTCTCACCAAAGATAAACACAAAATGCCGGAGTAACTCTGCGGGCCAGGCTGCATCTCTGGAGAAAAGGAATAGGTGACGTTTCAAGTCGAGACCACCATAGGCGTGAATTTCCATGACGAGCAGAAACATTTTCACTGCCTTTTGTCTTTTCGTCTCTGGCTTTTGTCCAATCGTCTGCCAATTAAACTTTTAACGCAGAACATAGAACAGTACAGCACAGGAACAGGCCCTTCGGCCCACAATATTTGCTCCGAACATGATGCCCAGTTAAACTCATCTGCCTGTACATGATCCATATCCCTCTATTGCCTGCACCTCCCACGTGCCTCTCAAACGCCACTTTCATTGCCTCCACCACCACCCTGGGCAATGCGTTCCAGGCCCTCATCACTCACCAAACATGTCCCGCACATCCCCAGTAAACTCTCTCCTTCTCACCTTATAACTATGCCCTCTGGTGTTGGACATTTCCATCCTGGGTAAAAGGTTCTGACTGTCTACCATATCTACTACGCCTCTCATAATGTTGGACTTACTGTTGGACTGTGGGTGACGAAATATCGTCCAAAAGACTTGTTTTTTGGATGACAATAAAGGTAATTCTGATTCTGATTCTGATCCTGATGGTACATACCGGACTTTGTTCTGCGTTCACCTCTCTTCCGGCTATCCCACTCCTTTTAGTCTGAAGACCCAAAATGTCACCTATCCATGTTCTCCAGAGATGCTGCCTGACCTGCCGAGTTACTCCAGCACTTTGTGTCTTTTTTGGTAAACCAGCATGTGCAGTCCCTCGAGTCACACAGTCATAGAGTGTGTAAACAGGCCCTTCGGCCCAACTTGCCCATGCTGACCAACATGCCCCATCTACACCAGTCCCACCTGCCTGCACTTTGCCCGTACCCCTCCAAACCTGTCCCATCCATGTACCTGTCCAAATGTCTCTTAAATGTTATGATCGTACGTGCCTCAACTACCTCCCCTGGAGTCTAAAAACATTTTAATTCCTGGCACTCCTTATGATTTTTTCACTCCCGCATCCAAATCTAAGCAATCGAAGATAGACGCAAACTCAGCAGAAAATCATTTCTTGCTCTCGGCCTGAAACGTCACCCATTCCTTTTCTTCAGAGATGCTGCCTGTCCCACTGAGTTATTCCAGCTTTTTGTGTCTGTCTTCAGTTTAAACCAGCTTCTGCAGTTCCTCCCTACACAGTGAATGATATGTTCTGGCCTCCTCCTGCCTCCAGTTCCCTCGCCTCGACTTTCTGTCTGAAGAAGGATTCCATCCAAAAGGTCATCCATCCTTTTTCTCCACGGATGCTGCCTGACCCGTTGAGTTACTCCGGCACTTTGGTCAGTTCAGTTTAGTTTATTGGCACGTGTACCGAGGTACAGTGAAAAGCTTTTTGTTGCGTGCTAACCAGTCAGCGGAAAGACAATACATGATTACTATCAAGCCATTTACAGTGTACAGGTACATGATGAGGGAATAACTTTTCGCGCAAGGTAAAGCTAGAGTCCAATCAAGGATAGTCCGAGGGTCACCCATGAGGTAGATGGTAGTTCAGGACTGTTCTCTAGTTGTGGTAATAGAAACATAGGAAATAGGTGCAGGAGTGGGCCATTCAGCCCTTCGAGCCTGCACCGCCATTGATCATGGCTGATCATCCAAAATCAGTAGGAAAAAAAACTGCAGATGCTGGTTAAAATCACAGGTAAACACAGAATGCTGGAGCAACTCAGCGGGTCAGGCAGCAACTCTCCCAAGATGCTGCCTGACCCGCTGAGGTCCTCCAGCATTTTGTGTCTACCATCCAAAATCAGTACCCCGTTCCTGCTTTCTCCCCATATTCCCTTGATTCCGAACTCCCTCTTGAATACATGGTAGGATGATTCAGTTGCCTGGGTAGAAACCTGGTGTCTATCCTCGCTGTAAACCAGCATCTGCAGTTCCTTTCTACACATCTAAGCAATCAGAGAGTGACCCGGCTTATAATGTTTGCCGCCCTGCCCCCCCTCAATATTATCAGGTGCTCAGGGTGTGAGGTGGAGAGTGTCGGTGAAGCCGATGACTGCAACCGCACGAGATGCAACACCTGTCCCTTTACCTCCCCCCTCAACTCCATCCAAGGACCCAAACCGTCTTTCCAGGTGAGACAGAGGTTCACCTGCACCTCCTCCAACCTCATCTACTGCATCCGCTGCTCCAGATGTCAACTTCTTTACATCGGCGAAACCAAATGCAGGCTCGTCGATCGCTTCGCTCAACACCTGCGCTCGGTCCGCGTTAACCAATCTGATCTCCCGATGGCTGAGCACTTCAACTCCCCCTGCCACTCCCAGTCTGACCTTTCTGTCATGGGCCTCCTCCAGTGCCATAGTGAGGCCCACCGGAAATTGGAGGAACAGCCCCTCATATTTCGCCTGGGCAGCTTGCAGCCCAACGGTATGAACATCGACTTCTCCAACTTTAGATAGTTCCTCTGTCCCTCTCTTCCCCTCCCCCTTCCCAGTTCTCCCTCTATCTTCCTGTCTCCACCTATATCCTTCCTTTGTCCCGCCCCCCTGACATCAGTCTGAAGAAGGGTCTCGACCCGAAACGTCACCCATTCCTTCTCTCCTGAGATGCTGCCTGACCTGCTGAGTTACTCCAGCATTTTGTGAATTAATACCTTCGATTTGTACCAGCATCTGCAGTTATTTTCTTATATTAAACAAATAAACCTGGTGACACGGTGACCAGGTGTCACTGTGATCGGAGACTGGTGGCCACCAGAAACCTTTGGCAGATTGTTTGAAATGTAAATTATTATTTTGTTGTGTTAATGTGGCTACAAAGGAACTGCCATGCATATTGACGGGCGATGTGTCTGTCACCTTTTTAAATGATTTAGTGCAATGAAAATTTAATGTCAAGTATGTCCCTCTGGTACTGGAACTTAAGGGTGCCGCGCGGTAACGATAGAACAAAGCCTAGATCGTTCACTTTCAAAGAAAGGGAGGAATTCAGATGATACCAACGCCGTATTTATTCACAAAATGCTGGAGTAACTCAGCAGGTCAGGAAGCATCTCAGGAGAGAAGGAATGGGCGACCAAGGGTCTCGACCCGAAACGTCGCCCATTCCGTCTCTCCTGAGATGCTGCCTGACCTGCTGAGTTACTCCAGCATTGGGTCTCGACCCGAAACGTCGCCCATTCCTTCTCTCCTGAGGTGCTGCCTGACCTGCTGAGTTACTCCAGAGAACCAAGGGTCTCGACCAGAAACATCACCCATTCCTTCTCTCCTGAGATGCTGCCTGACCTGCTGAGTTACTCCAGAGAACCAAGGGTCTCGACCAGAAACATCGCCCATTCCTTCTCTCCTGAGATGCTGCCTGACCTGCTGAGTTACCCCAGCATTTTGTGAATAAATACCTTCGATTTGTACCAGCATCTGCAGTTATTTTCTTATACTAATGCCATACGTCCACAATGTTTCTGTGCAGAGTAATGTCCTCAATGATATTGTCAGGGCAACTGTTAATTCATAAGGTCAAGTTCCAAGAAGATGTCTTTCACTTGTTATTCAATGCAATTGTATCTAATTGGATCTTCAATGATGCTAGAAACTTGCCTTCATTCCCTCTGACTACCCTTCCCCATCTATAGTTTCCCTCTCCCCCCGATTCTCGGTCTGAAGAAGGATCTCGACCCGAAACGTCACCCATTCCTTCTCCCCAGAGACGCTGCCTGTTAACACCAGCATTTTAGTTTAGTTTAGTTCAGAGATACAGATCTGAAAAAGGCCCTTCGGCCCACCAGTGCCGTGGTGTAGCACACTAACACTATCCCACACCCACACTAGGGACAATTTTTAACATTTCATTTCATATCATATCATATATATACAGCGCGGAAACAGGCCTTTTCGGCCCTCCAAGTCCGCGCCGCCCAGCGATCCCCGCACATTAACACTATCCTACACACACTAGGGACAATTTTTACATTTACCCAGCCAATTAACCTACAAACCTGTACGTCTTTGGAGTGTGGGAGGAAACCGAAGATCTCGGAGAAAACCCACGCAGGTCACGGGGAGAACGTACAAACTCCTTACAGTGCAGCACCCGTAGTCAGGATTGAACCTGAGTCTCCGGCGCTGCATTCGCTGTAAAGCAGCAACTCTACCGCTGCGCCACCGTGCCGCTAGATAGAGCTAGATAGAGCTAGATAGAGCTCTTAAGGATAGCGGAGTCAGGGGGTATGGGGAGAAGGCAGGAACGGGGTACTGATTGAGAATGATCAGCCATGATCACATTGAATGGCGGTGCTGGCTCGAAGGGCCGAATGGCCTCCTCCTGCACCTATTGTCTATTGTCTAGAGTGTGGAAGGAAACCGAAGTTCTCGGAGAAAACCCACACAGGTCACAGGGGGAACGTACAAACTCCGTACAGACAGCGCCCGTAGTCAGGATCGAACCCGGAGGTTGGCAACCCTAATCACGTGGGACATGGTATGAAAACAAATCTCAACCTGTAAATGAGTTAGATTAGAAAAACTCCGAGTTAATCTGATATGCTCACCAACACGGTGGCGCAGCGGTAGAGTTGCTGCTTTACAGCGAATGCAGCGCCGGAGACTCAGGTTCGATCCTGACTACGGGTGCTGCACTGTAAGGAGTTTGTACGTTCTCCCCGTGACCTGCGTGGGTTTTCTCCGAGATCTTCGGTTTCCTCCCACACTCCAAAGACGTACAGGTATGTAGGTTAATTGGCTGGGTAAATGTAAAAAAATAAAATAAAAAAAAATAAAAAAATTGTCCCTAGTGGGTGTAGGATAGTGTTAATGTACGGGGATCACTGGGCGGCACGGACTTGGAGGGCCGAAAAGGCCTGTTTCCGGCTGTATATATATGATATGATATGATGATATAACATGACTGCAAGAGTTCATTAGGTCAAGTGGCTCATTCAGCGTTTGTGAGAGTCGCTAACCACTAATTGATTGCCGCAATTCTGACACGTTAGTTTAGTTTAGAGATACATTGCGGAAGCAGGCCTTTTGGCCCACCGAGTCTGTACCAACCAGCGATCCCCACACATTAACCCCATCCTAAGCACCCCGGGGACAATTTTTAACATTTTATACCAAGCCAATTAACCTACAAACCTTTTGGAGTGGGGGAGGAAACTGAAGACCTCGGTAAAAACCCACGGGGATCGAACCTGTGTCTCCGGCGCTGTGAGGCAGCAACTCTACCGCTGTGCCGCCCTGTGATGGAATCTTGCATGGAACACCGAGTGCTGGAGTAACTCAGCGGGTCAGGCAGCATCTCTGGAGAACATGGATAGGTGACGTTTCACATAGTGCTGGAGTAACTCAGCGGGTCAGGCAGCATCTGTGGAGAACATGGATAGGTGACGTTTCACAGAGTGCTGGAGTAACTCAGCGGGTCGGGCAGCATCTGTGGAGTACATGGTTGGGCAGTAGTTCTACCACTGCGCCCACCGTGCCACCCTAAATCTACATCTACATCTATCTGAAGAAGGGTCTCGACCCGAAACGTCACCCATTACTTCTCTCCAGAGAGGCTGCCTGACCCGCTGAGTTACTCCAGCATTTTGTGTCGACCTCCGATTTAAACCAGCGTCTGCAGTTCTTTCCTACCCATCCACAAAGATCTCCCTTCTAAACCGTTCGGCTCTCAGACAAGCATGGGGTTCTCTCGGGACAATAAAAGTGCCAAACCCATGCACGTTCTTCATTATAACTGCTGCTTTGAGCAAGATGGAAATTCCTGCTCAACGATTCACCCCACATTTCTGTGATTCTTTGAATCAATCGGCTAGATGTTGCAAAGCGTATAAAAGCAGGGACTATGGAATGCTGGTGTAGGATTCCCCAAAAGATAATTTGCAAGACGAATTGGTAGCTCGGAAGGCAAACGCAATGCTACCATTTATTTCAAGAGGACTAGAATGCAAAAACAGGGATCTAATGCTGAGTATTCGAAAAGGCACTGGTCAGACTGCATTTAAAGTATTGTAAGCAAATTTGGACCTCTCTTCTGAGGAAGGATGTGCTGGCTCTGGATAGGAAGTACAGACAAGGTTTACATAAATGATCCCAGCAATGAGTGGGTTAACATATGATGACCGTTTGACCGCACTGGGCCTGTACTCGCTGGAGTTTTGAAGGGTGAGGTGGGGGGACCTCATTGAAACTTACTGAATGGTGCAAGGCCCAGGTAGAGTTGATGTGGAGAGGATGTTTCCACTAGTGGGAGAGTCTAGGACCAGAGATCACAGCCTCAGAATTAAAGGACATTCCTTTGGGAAGGAGGAGGAGGAATTTCTTTAGTCTGTGGGGGGGGGGGGGGGAATCTGTAGAATCCATTGCCACAGAGGCTGTGGAGACCGTCGATGATTTTTTAGGCAGATCTAGGTAGATTCTTGATTAGTTCGGGTGTCAGGGATCAAGTGGAGAAGGCAGGTGAATGTGGTTGAGAGGGAAGGATTGATCAGCCATGATTAAATGGCGGGGTGGACATGATGGGCCGAATGGCCTAATTCTGCTATCACTAATGAACTTACGAATTTATGAAAGTTAATTTCTATCTACACCCTTCTCTTATTTTTATTTGCATTGACTGCAAACACCAGGAGAAATGTAGTGCGAGTAGAAAGGCGATCTCCCGGTTGCCAACATCGTTAACTCCCCCTCCCAAGCCCAATCTGACCTTTCTGTCCTGGGCCTCCTCCACTGTCAAAGTGAGGCCCAGTGCAAATTGGAGGAACAGCACCTTGGGCAGCTTACACTCCAGAAGCATGAACCCGTGCCTGCCTTCTCCCCATAATCCCTTGATTCCACTAGCCCCTAGAGCTCTATCTAACTCTCTCTTGAATCCATCCAGTGATTTGTCCTCCACTGCCCTCTGCGAATGTCATTCCACTCACATAAGTTCCAGGAGCAGTATTTGACAATCCGTCCCGTCGACTCTACTCCGCCGTTCAATCATGGCTGATCTATCGTTCCCTCTCGACCCCATTCTCCTGCCTTCTCCCCATAAGCCCTGACACCATTAATAATCACCTCTACTTTCTCATTGACTCCCTGGGCGTTAGGGGCTGTTTACGGAGGGCAATTAACCTACAAACGTGCACCTCCCTGGGAAATGGGAGGAAACCAGAGCACCCTGAGGAAGCCCAAGCCATCACAGGGAGAACGTACAAACTTCCAACAGGCAGCACCCGAGGTCAGGATGGAACCTGGGACTCCGGCGCTGTGAGGCAGTAGTAGTACCAGCTGCGGCACTATTTTAATTCAACACCGTGTTCATTAAACACACTCCCCATTGAAAGAATATATGCCATCTGTGTACCATATATTCTTTCAAGAAGTCCTGACGTGTTGCCAAAGTTCAACAAGCAGCCAGTTGGAGTCAGAAGAGAAAGTCCATGGAGAGATTTGGCCGAGAAAGGATTTACTTCTTGAAAGTTTCCAATCGCTTACTGCACTGCACTCTTGGAAAACCAGAAAGGCGTAAGTCTGATGGAATTCCATGCTACACAAAGAGTGACGGATTGCCAAAGCAAATCTCTCGGGAAAGCCGCGAAAGTAAAGAGGAATCGTGGACATTTTTCGAACAGGTTTATTGTCGGGGGAAATAGGGACTGGGCGTGTGAAAACATGGAACTGCAGATGCCGGTCAATATGCAAAAGGACACAAAGTGCTGGAGTAACTTAGCAGGTCAGGCAGCATCTCTTGAGAACATGGGTAGGAGAGGGGTCCAGACCCTTCTTCAGTTCCAATAGGAGACGTTTTGGGTCGAGATTTATCTTTAGTCATCCAGCCATGTTCTCCACAGATGCTGCCTGACCTTCTGAGTTAGTCCAGCTCTTCTGTGTCATTTCTAGACTCTAAGCTACATCAGGACAGACGAACAAAAAAGTGTAATCAAAGGGATAGGAGTCCTGACGAGGTCTTACAGGAGGACAGAAAAATGTAAATGTGAAAACAAACTGCTGGAAATCAGAAATAAAAACTGGAAACAGAAACTAGGGTGGCACGGTGGCGCAGCGGTAGAGTTGCTGCTTTACAGCGCCAGAGACCCGGGTTCGATCCTGACTACAGGCGCTGTCTGTAGGGAGTTTGTACGTTCTCCCTTTGAAACAGGAGACAATAGGAAATGGGTTTTCTCCAAGATTTTCGGTTTCCTCCCACACTCCCACAAAGACGTACAGGTTTGAAGGTTAATTGAGCTTGGTATAAATGTAAATTGTCCCTCGCGTGTCAGTCTGAAGAAGGGTCTCGACCCGAAACGTCACCCATTCCTTCTCTCCAGAGATACTGCCTGTCCCGCTGAGACACTCCAGCATTTTGTGTCTACCATATAACCATATAACCATATAACAATTACAGCACAGAAACAGGCCCGTTCGGCCCTACCAGTCCACGCCGACCACTTTCTCTGACCTAGTCTCATCTACCTGCTCTCAGACCCTCCAATCCCCTCCCATCCATATACCTATCCAATTTACTCTTAAATAATAAAATCAAGCCTGCCTCCACCACTTCCACCGGAAGCTCATTCCACACAGCCACCACCCTCTGAGTAAAGAAGTTACCCCTCATGTTACCCCTAAACTTTTGTCCCTTAATTCCCCACTCTCAAAGGGAAAAGCCTACCCACGTCAACTCTGTCCGTCCCTCTTAAAAATTTTAAAACCTCTATCAAGTCCCCCCTCAACCTTCTACGCTCCAAAGAATAAAGACCCAACCTGTTCAACCTCTCTCTGTAGCTTAAGTGCTGAAACCCAGGCAACATTCTAGTAAATCTCCTCTGTACCCTCTCCATTTTGTCGACATCCTTCCTATAATTTGGCGACCAGAACTGCACACCATACTCCAGATTCGGCCTCACCAATGCCCTGTACAATTTCAACATTACATCCCAACTTCTATATTCGATGCTCTGATTTATAAAGGCAAGCATACCAAACGCCTTCGATTTAAACCCTATTTAAAACCTCCGATTTAAACCAGCGCCTGCAGTTCTTTCTACGTAAATTGTCCCTGGTGTGTGTAGGATGGTGTTAGTGTGCGGGGATCGCTGGGCGGTGTGGACTCAATGGGCCGAAGGGCCTGTTTCCACGCTGTATCTCTAAACTAAACTAAACACCACCCTCTGTGCGGGTTAAAAAGAAACTTGCCCCCTCGCGTTCCCTACACAACTTGCCCCTCTCAACTTAAAGCTGTGCCCTCTAATCTTTGCCATGTCCATCCTGAAGAAACAGATTAGAATGTTGTCTCGGCGTTGAGAAAGATGGGGACGGATTGTTGACACTGAGATTCAACGTGGGGGAAGGAATAGTTTGACAGACAGGCTTTGTCCACGATTTGCAATAAAAGAAAAAAAGAAGAAAAAAAATCCCTCATATTCTCCTGTTGTCTTTATTCATTAAATATTAATGAAAGGCTCGGTGGTGAATGAAAAAGGCAGGCCGGGATGATTAATTCATACGAGGGATGTCTTTTGAAGTATTTTATTATATATTTCTTCTCTGTTTGTTGCTTCCCCACTTCGAGCCAAACATAATGAGAGTCATTTCCATTTGCCGCTTAACCACAGTCGATTTAACATTTACAGATGTGGCTTCACATTGACGAAACGGCAATCGGAAAAATAACAAGGCCCCACATTCACACAGGCCTGTGCCATCCTAATGTGGCCTCTTGCTGTTCATTAATATCGGAATGGGGAGCAACCAGCTGTTCACTGATTTAACAAAAGTAAAACCAGCCCCACGGATAATTATTGAGCCACGCGGGCCAAGGGCCTCCTCTGTTGAGTCCTACTTGGGGCGGCGCAGTGGTGCTGAAGAAGGGTCTCGACCCGCAACGCCACCCATTCCTTCCCTCCAGAGATGCTGCCCGTCCCGCTGAGATTGTGCGTCTGCCTAGAGTTGCTGCCTAACAGCGCCGGAGACCCTGGTTCGGTCCTGACCTCCGCTGCTGCCTGCGTGGAGTTTGTACGCTCTCTCCGTGATCTGAAGGCAGACACAAAATGATGGAGTCACTCAGCGGGACGGGTAGCACCTTCGGATTGAAGGAATGGTGACGCTTCAGGTCTGACTGAAGAAGGGTCTCGACCCGAAACGTCGCCCATTCCTTCTCTCCAGAGATGCTGCCAGTCCCCGCTGAGTTACTCCAGCATTCTGTGTCTCACTTTGGTGTAAACCAGCATCTGCAGTTCCTTCCTACAAACAAAAGGCTCCCCCGTGACCTGCGTGGGTTTTCTCCGGGTGCTCCGGTTTCCTCCCGCACTCCAAAGACGTGCGGGTTTGTAGGTTAAATAGCGTCAGGAAAATTGCCCTTACGGTGCAGGGCACAAAAGTGAAATAATGTACGGGGTGATCGTTGCCCGGCATGGACTCGATGGGCCGAAGGACCTGTTTCTACGCTGTATGTCTAAACTCTAAACTCAATAAATCTTTCTATCCTGACCCCAGGTGCTGTCCGTACAGAGTTCATACATTCTCCCTGCAGTACTTTACTGTAGAGATACAGTGCGGAAACAGGCCCTTCAGCCCACTGAGTCTGCACTGACTATCTTCAACAATACATGCACAGAATTTCACACTCCGACCCCCCTCACCCCAACCCCCGCTGCCTAATTTCACACCTCCCTGGTTATTCTCTTTGCCTTCAAATCAATGCCTTCTCATAATGTCAAAAGCCAGGCAGAACAACACGCCATCGTTTCCCCCATTGTTGGCTGTTCACGGTCGCCTCGTAAGTCAATAACAACATCCATCTAAGTAGCACTTTTCACTGAGCTGTGCAGGAAGGAAGGAACTGCAGACGCTGGTTTAAACCAGCACGGTGGCGCAGCGGTAGAGTTGCCGCCTTACAGCGAATGCAGCGCCGGAGACTCAGGTTCGATCCCGACTACGGGCGCCGTCTGTACGGAGTTTGTACGTTCTCCCCGTGACCTGCGTGGGTTTTCTCCGAGATCTTCGGTTTCCTCCCACACTCCAAAGACGTGCAGGTATGTAGGTTAATTGGCTGGGCAAATGTAAAAATTGTCCCTAGTGTGTGTAGGATCGTGTTAGTGTGCGGGGATCGCTGGTCGGCGCGGACCCGGAGGGCCGAAGGGCCTGTTTCCGCGCTGTATCTCTAAAACAAAAGATAGACACAAAAAACTGGAGTAACTCAGCGGGACAGGCGACAACTCTGGAGAGAAGGAAACGGGTGGCGCCTCGGGTCGAGACCCTTCCTCAGTCTGAAAGTCACGGGAAAGGGAAACGAGAGATACAGACGGTGATGTAAAGAGATATAGACCAATGAATGAAAGATAGGCAAAATAAAAGTAGCGGTGATTAAGGAAACCGGCCACTGTTAGCTGTTTGAAATAGTCTTGGCCTCCACAGCCGTCTGTGGCAATGAATTCCACAGATTCACCACCCTCTGAATAAAGGAATTCCTCCTCATCTCCTTCCAAAAGGTGCGTCCTTTAATTTTGGAGCTGTGACCTCTGGGTCCTCGACTCTCCCACTAGTGGAAACGTCCTCTAAAACGTCCAAGCCATTAGTTTCTTGGTTAGCAATACTGATGATCCAGTTTTACATCAGATTCACTTCATTATTTGTTCTGTTGTGGTGGGATTTAAATGCATGTCTCTGAATTAATGGTGTGGACTTCTGGCATATCGTAATGCTGTGATACACAAACTGAAGAAGGGACTTAAAAATCCATTGCAACCCAATAGCAAAGCAGATCACGTTCGACAGCTTGAATCTCAGAGTCGAAGTGGTGATGGAGTAAGTGTGTAATCAATAGGGACACGACTTACATTTACCTGGTCACTGGGTCTGAAGCAGGGTCCCAAACCAAAACGTCGCCTATCCATGTACTCCAGAGATTGCTGCCTGAGCCACTGAGTTTTAGTTTAGTTCTAGAGAAACAGCATTGAAACAGGCCTTTCAGCCCATCCAGTGCACGATGCTATCAGGGCACGTCAAAGTATTTTCCTATGACGGGTAAAGTTGCTGCCTTACAGCGCAGGAGATCCAGGTTCGATCCTGACTACAGGTGCTGTCTGGACTGCTTTTGTCACTTTCTCCCATTAGAGATACAGCGCGGAAACAGGCCCTTTCGGCCCACCGGGTCCGCGCCGCCCAGCGATCCCCGCACACTAACACCATCCTACACCCACCAGGGACAATTTTTACATTTGCCCAGCCAATGAACCTACAAACCTGTACGTCCTTCGAGTGTGGGAGGAAACCGAAGATCTCGGAGAAAACCCACGCAGGTCACGGGGAGAACGTGCAAACTCCGCACAGACGGCGCCCGTGGTCGGGATCGAACCCGGGTCTCCGGTGCTGCATTCGCTGTAAGGCTGCAACTCTACCGCTGCGCCACCGTGACCTGTATTCGGTATCTGTTGACTACCTCAATGGCTAGAAGGATGAGAGGGGATCTTATCGAAACCTATAAGATTATTAAGGGGTTGGACACGTTAGAGGCAGGAAACATGTTCCCAATGTTGGGGGAGTCCAGAACCAGGGGCCACAGTTTAAGAATAAGGGGTAGGCCATTTAGAACGGAGATGAGGGAAAACTTTTTCAGTCAGAGAGTTGTGAATCTGTGGAATTCTCTGCCTCAGAAGGCAGTGGAGGCCAATTCTCTGAATGCATTCAAGAGAGAGCTGGATAGAGCTCTTAAGGATAGCGGAGTCAGGGGGTATGGGGAGAAGGCAGGAACGGGGTACTGATTGAGAATGATTAGCCATGTTCACATTGAATGGCGGTGCTGGCTCGAAGGGCCGAATGGCCTCCTCCTGCACCTATTGTCTATTGTCTATTGGTTAAAAAAAAGCTAAGAAGCGCTGGAGTGTCTCACAGTGGCACAGCGGTAGAGTTGCCACCTCACAGCACCAGAGGCCCGGGTTCCATCCTGACCTCAGTGCTGCCTGTGTGTGGTGTATGCACGTTCTCACTTTGACTGCATGGGTTTTCTCCCGGTGCTCCGGTTTCCCTCCCACAACCCAAAGAACCTACAGGTTGGTAGGTTAATCAGTCTCTGTAAATCGCCCCTAGAGTGTAGGACAGTGCTAGTATAAGAAAATAACTGCAGATGCTGGTACAAATCGAAGGTATATATTCACAAAATGCTGGAGTAACTCAGCGGGTCAGGCAGCATCTCAGGAGAGAAGGAATGGGCGACGTTTCGGGTCGAGACGTTCTGTCTGAAGAAGGGTCTCGACCCGAAACGCCACCCATTCCTTCTCTCCTGAGATGCTGCCTGACCTGCTGAGTTACTCCAGCATTTTGTGAATAAGTACCTAGGATAGTGCTAGTGATCGCTGGTTGGCGCGGAGGTGATGGGCCGAAGGGCCTGCTTCCATGTTGTGTTTCTGAACTAAACTAAACTTCCATGTCCTCTGAAGATGGCAAAGTGGTGCAGCGGTGCAGTTGCTGCCTCACAGCCCCAGAGACACAGGTTCAATCCTGACCTCGTGTGCTGTCTGTGTGGAGTTTGCACGTTCACCCCATGGCTGTGTGGGTTTCCTCCTCGTGCTCCGGCTTCCTCCCGCACCTGCGGGTTTGTAGGTCAATTCCCCTCTCTGTAAATTACCCCCTAGCGTGTAGACAATAGACAATAGGTGCCGGGGTAGGCCATTCGGCCCTTCGAGGCAGCACCGCCATTCAATGTGATCGTGGCTGATCATTCTCAATCAGTACCCCGTTCCTGCCTTCTCCCCATACCCCCTGACTCCGCTATCCTTAAGAGGTCTCTCTCTCTTGAATGCGTTCAGAGAATTGGCCTCCACTGCCTTCTGAGGCAGAGAATTCCACAGATTCACAACTCTCTGACTGAAAAAAGTGTAGGGCGTGGATGAGAAAGTGGGATAACATCGAACTCGTGTGAGCGGGCGATCGATCGATGGCCGACATAGACTCGGTGGGCCAAAGGGCCAGTCCCAATGTGTATCTTTGAAAAATAAAGTTAATGATAGAAAGATGTAATTGGATGAAACGATCAACGACAGTGCACTGTTTCACAGCTCAGCGAGTTCCGTCTGTTGCTACTGCTTCTGTTGGTCTGATGAGAAGCAATAATTTTTTTAATCAAATTACAAGTGGACTCTACCATTAATGTGTATTATGATACTTGGGTTATTAACGTACATGATATCTGAGAATAACTAGTACGTGTTTATAGCAAGCAATTTGTGTTAATACTCCCTTCTGGCACTAGAGGAATAGCAAATTGTATTCAAAGCATGTTGCTGTTGTTAGTGCCATTTAAATCCACTTATGGTCTGTTAAGCAGAGAGTTATACTTTTACAGAACGGGCTGGCTTTCATTAAGGGAGTGTCGGTAATGTTGGCATTAACACTTTAATTACACAAGGTTTATCTGAACTCTCAAACGCAAGTCCCCGCACAATTGCTCTCCCCGTCAATGTTGGGATCCCACTCTCTGTTAAATATCCATCCCTCGGGGTTCTTCCCAGATCGCCTCTTGGAAACGGCGGCACGGTGGCGCAGCGGTAGAGTTGTCGCCTTACAGCGCCAGAGACCCGGGTTCGATCCTGACCACGGGTGCTGTCTGTACGGAGTTTGTACGTTCCCCCCCCGTGACCTGCGTGGGTTTTCTCCAAGATCGTCTGTTGTTTCCTCCCTCTCTCCGAAGGCGTGCAGGTTTGTAGGTTAATTGGCTTGGTGTATGTGTAAATTGTCCTTAGTGTGTGTAGGAAAGTGTTACTGTGGTCATAAAACATCACCTATCCATTTTCTCCAGAAATATATATATGTGTGTGTGTGTGTGTGTGTGTGTGTGTGTGTGTGTGTGTGTGTGTGTGTGTGTGTGTGTGATTGTGTGTGTGTGTGTGTGTGTGTGTGTGTGTGTGTGTGTGTGTGTGTGTGTGTGTGTGTGTGTGTGTGTGTGTGTGTGTGTGTGTGTGTGTGTGTGTGTGTGTGTGTGTGATTGTGTGTGTGTGAGTGTGTGTGTGTATACATATATACACACACGCATATATATAAATATCAAATAATATATATAATATATATAATATATAATAATGGTCTCAAGAAGGGTTCGGACCCAAAACATCACCCTAATCCAGAAATATATATATATATATATACACACACACATATGCATATTATTTTATGATATTTATTAGTACCAGGATGCTGACTAGATTAGAGGGTATTAGTTACAAAGAGATTTGGATAAACTTGGATCATTTTCTTTCGAACTTCGGAGGTTGTGGGGAGACCTGATAGAAATATATAAAATTATTAGAAAGTCAGAACATAAAACATCAGACAGTCAGAACCTGCCCCCCTCACGGACTGCATCTTTTATCCTCACTGTTGCCCTTGACCTGTGGCGACTTCAAATATCACACACGTTTCTGGTGGACTCCCAAGTCCATAAGTCATGGGAGCAGAGTTAGGCCTATCGGCCCATCAAGTCTACTCTGCAACTCTATCGTGGCAGATCTATCTTTTCCTCTCAACCCCATTCTCCTGCCTTCTCCCAATAACCCCTGACACCCGTACTAATCAAGAATCTGTCAATCTCCACCTTAAAAATATACATTGACTTGGGTCTCCACAGTCTTCTGTGGCAATGGATTCCACAGATTCCACCACCCCCTGACTAGATGCAGTGGAGGTCAGGGTCTGGTCTTTCTCAGTTTCCGAGTCTCAGGATTAGTCTGAGCCGTGGAAGCTGATTCTTGCCACATCCCAAGAGTTTCCACACTCAAAGGGGAGAAGACTGTTTATCTTCAGTCTGTAGGAACAGGCAGAGATTGGCCCAGGAATTGCCCACATCGCGGATTCCCCCACAAAGTGCAGGCATTCGTCAAAGAGCGAGGGTGTTGCCAGGACTCGAGGGCCTGAGCTACTGGGAGAGGTTGTGCAGGCTAGGACTCTATTCCTTGGAGCGCAGGAGGATGAGGGGTGATTTTATAGAGGTGGACAAAATCATGAGTGGAATAGATAGGGTGGATGTCTATCTATTCCCAGGGTATGGGGAATCAAGACCAGGGGACGGACATAGGTTTAAGGTTAGAGGGGAAAGATTTAACATACACCTGAGGAGCTGTTTTTTTTACTCAGAGGGTGGTGGGTCTATGCAATGAGCAGCCATGGTTCAAGCAGGTTCCATAACAGCATTTCAAAGGCACTTGGACAGGTACATGGATGGGAAAGATTTAGAATCCAGTTCAGTTCAGTTCAATTTATTGTCACGTGTATCGAGGCACGGTGAAAACCTTTTGCCTCGTGCTAACCAGACAGCGAAAAGACAAGGTTACAACCGAGCCATTCACAGTGTACAAATGCATGATAAGGGAATAACGTTTAGTGCAAGATAAAGCCAGTAAAGTCCGATCAAAGATAGTCCGAGGGACTCCATTGAGGTCGAGAGAGATGGGCCAAACATGAGCAAATGGGACTTAGCTTAGATGGGGCAGCTTGGTTAGCATGGACAGGTTGGGCTGAAGGGCCTGTTTCCATGCAGTATGACTCTATGATTAACAGCATTTAAAAGATACTTGGACAGGGACATGGATAGGAAAGGTTTAGATGGATACTAGACCAAGTGGACCCATTGGGCCCAAACCTCTCCTGCATTGGTGCAGCACTCTCTCCTCCCCCCCCCCTCCCCTCTCACACCCCCTCCCCTCTCCCCCTCCCCTCTCACACCCCCTCCCCTCTCCCCCCCCTCCCCTCTCCCCCTCCCCCCCTCCCCTCTCCCCCTCCCCCCTCCCCCTCCCCCCTCCCTTCCTCCCTCCATCCTCCCTCCACTCCCCCTCACTCCCTCTCCCCTCCCCTCCCCCTCCCCTCCCCTCCCCCTTCCTCTCCCCCTCCACTCCATCCCCCTCAACTCCCCTTATCCTCCCTCCTCCCCCTCCCCCTCCCCTCCCCCCCCCTCCCCTCTCACACCCCCTCCCCTCTCCCCCCCCCTCCCCTCTCCCCCTCCCCCCCCCTCCCCTCTCCCCCTCCCCCCTCCCCCTCCCCCCTCCCTTCCTCCCTCCATCCTCCCTCCACTCCCCCTCCCTCCCTCCCTCTCCCCCTCCACTCCCCCTCCCTCCCTCCCTCTCCCCTCCCCTCCCCCTCCCCTCCCCTCCCCTCCCCCTCCCCTCCCCTCCCCCTTCCTCTCCCCCTCCACTCCATCCCCCTCAACTCCCCTTATCCTCCCTCCACCCCCCTCCCTCCCCCTCCCTCCCCCCTCCCTCCCCCCTCCCTCCCCCCTCCCTCCCCCCTCCCTCCCTAGGAGATAGATTTAAACTTTAAAATGTGAATAACTTTAAAAATATAACACCGATTTCAATGAAACCTCTTCCATTAGCACCAAAGGGACGACGGTGAGCAAGGTGGGCCTAAAATCGTCGCGCTATCGTGTACCGTTTTCGGCTGCGGTTCAGGAACAAACAAACAAACAAGAGTTTTAGTGTATAGATGGGCCAAACGTGGGCAAATGGGACCAGTTTCGATGGGCCATCTTGGTTCGAGTGTATGAGTTGGCTGGAGGGATTGTTTCCACGCACTGCGTCTCTGTGACTCTACGTTCGTGTGTCACTGCTAACAAAGACTTCCCCAGCCACCTCTTGTCTGCGAATGGATAAAACCCAGGTGCAGATTGAGACAAATTCAGCCCAACATAATGCAAGTGAACCTCACTGCAGAGCAGAAGGTTCCACGGCTTTGGACGATCACGCCTTGAAGGGGACTTCTGCAAAATTATTTGTGGCGTGACATCCTGCAAATTGCTTCCCCAGCCTGATTCGATCTTTAGAAAGACCGGGAAAGGGCCCATGCAGACAGGGAAACATCACCCCTCCCAGCTCAGCAGAACATGAGAGAGATGCACAACTGAATGGCTTTGGCCCTCCGCTGTGGCGTTAGAAGCGGGAACAAAGTTCGCAACCAGTCACTTTCCCTTCCCTTATTTAGACTTGAAAGGTCCTTTCCCGAAAGCCAGAGCTATGGAGGTTTCAATGTGACAAAACGCAGCCTCGGCAAGGGAATTTCCAGAGTGCTGTGGTCTCCAGAATTATGCCGCAGATTTTGCAGAAATGTAAAATAAACCAGAGCCAGCTGTTGGAAAATAACACACACACATGCACTCTGCCGGCGGTGCCAAGAGGCATAACTCACGACCTTTCCAGTTCAACTCGAAAAAAAATCTGCTGCCAAAATCCGCAGGAGATCGTTACAAGTCCATCGCACTTCAGCGGAAATCGCAGGGAGAGTTTTGGAACAGGCACTTGTTCCGTAGTCCCTTGACACACTTGGCAAGGACTTGGCAAGATGTCACTCCGAGCGGGATCTAGCTCTCCGCGACCAGCGAGTCCCGCAGAGATTCTTCCCATCTGCGGCATCTCTCCGTTCATGGGAATGAGTGGGAAAACTGGGATCTGACAAACGCCGCAAAAACGGCAGGCAGCGATTTAATAGAAACATAGAAACATAGAAAATAGGTGCAGGAGTAGGCCATTCGGCCCTTCGAGCCTGCACCGCCATTCAATATGATCATGGCTGATCATCCAACTCAGTATCCTGTACCTGCCTTCTCTCCATACCCCCTGATCCCTTTAGCCACACGGGCCACATCTAACTCCCTCTTAAATATAGCCAATGAACTGGCCTCAACTACCTTCTGTGGCAGAGAATTCCACAGATTCACCACTCTCTGTGTGAAAAAAAACTTTCTCATCTCGGTCCTAAAAGACTTCCCTTATCCTTAAACTGTGGCCCCTTGTTCTGGACTTCCCCAACATCGGGAACAATCTTCCTGCATCTAGCCTGTCCAACCCCTGAAGAATTTTGTAAGTTTCTATAAGATTCCCCCTCATTCTTCTAAATTCCAACGAGCAGGGAGGAACTTGTTCCGGCAGCTTGTTCCACACATCCACCACCCTTTGTGTGGAAAAGTTACCCCTCAGGTTCCCATTAAATCTTCCCCTCCCCACCCCTTCACCTTAAACCTATATCCCCTAGTTTTTGATTCCCCTACTCTGGGCAAGAGACTCTGTGCATCTACACAATCTATTCCTCACTTGATTTTATACACCTCTATAAGATCACCCCTCATCCTCCTGCACTCCAAAGAATAGGGCGTGCAGCGTAGGTTTACTAGGTTAATTCCCGGAATGGCGGGACTGTCATATGTTGAAAGACTGGAGCGACTAGGCTTGTATACACTGGAATTTAGAAGGATGAGAGGAGATCTTATCGAAATGTATAAGATTATTAAGGGGTTGGGCACGTTAGAGGCAGGAAACATGTTCCCAATGTTGGGGGAGTCCAGAACAAGGGGCCACAGTTTAAGAATAAGGGCCATTTAGAACGGAGATGAGGAAAAATCTTTTCAGTCAGAGAGTTGTGAATCTGTGGAATTCTCTGCCTCAGAAGGCAGTGGAGGCCAATTCTCTGAATGCATTCAAGAGAGAGCTAGATAGAGCTCTTAAGGATAGCGGAGTCAGGGGGTATGGGGAGAAGGCAGGAACTGATTGAGAATGTTCAGCCATGATCACATTGAATGGTGGTGCTGGCTCGAAGGGCCGAATGGCCTCCTCCTGCACCTATTGTCAATTGTCTAATAGTGTCTCAGCCGACTCAAACCTCTCCCTGTGTTCGAATAAGCAAGGGATCTGATATTTGTCGATGTGGAACCCACTGGTAATAGTCTTCCAATCCGAAAAACATCTTGCAACCACAACCCGTTGCTTCCTGCTACGCCCTACAATTTGAGTCTGAAGAAGGGTCTCAACCCGAAACATCACCTATTCCTTTTCTCCAGAGATGCTGCCTGACCCTCTGAGTTACTCCAGCTTTTTGTGTTTTGCGTGTAGGTCAGGTTTGGAGGGTATATGGGCCAAACGCTGGCAGGTGGGACTAATGGAGATGGGACATGTTGGGCTGAAGGGCCTGTTTCCGCGCTGTCTGACTCGATGACTCTCTATGTTAGTGATGTGGTTCTAAGGATAGGAAGTAAGAAACATAGAAACATAGAAACATAGAAAATAGGTGCAGGAGTAGACCATTCGGCCCTTCGAGCCTGTACGCACCGCCATTCAATATGATCATGGCTGATCATCCAACTCAGTATCCCGTACCTGCCTTCTCTCCATACCCCCTGATCCCTTTAGCCACAAGGGCCACATCTAACTCCCTCTTAAATACAGCCAATGAACCGGCCTCAACTACCTTCTGTGGCAGAGAATTCCACAGATTCACCACTCTCTGTGTGAAAAAAAGCTTTCTCATCTCGGTCCTAAAAGACTTCCCCCTTATCCTTAAACTGTGACCCCTTGTTCTGGACTTCCCCAACATCGGGAACAATCTTCCTGCATCTAGCCTGTCCAACCCCTTAAGAATTTTGTAAGTTTCTATAAGATCCCCCCTCAACCTTCTCAATTCCAGCGTGTACTCTGTATTCTGTATTCTGCACAAGCCGAGAAATAGAAAGACCTTCGCAGATCATACAGATTGTGTTCCAGATCGTCCATGCAGTTGGAAGTGACAAGGAAGACTTCCAGCTGTGGGAGAATATTCCCCGGGATTTACCTTCCTCCCCTCTGTCCTGCAGAGATGTTCCTTGACCCTCGGAGTTATTCCAGCATTTTGCCGTTTTCTTTTGTAAATCAGCATCCGTAGTTCCTTGTCCCTCCATTTCTTCATGCCCGTTGGTGGCAGTTAACCCAACCAATCCGCACGCCTTCGGGATGTGGGAGGAAACCCGAGCACCCAGAGGAAACCCACGCGGTCACGGCGAGGAAGTGCAAACTCCACACCCAAAGTGCAAGTGCACCCAAAGTCGGAATCCAACCCTAGTCTCTGGCGCTGTGAGGCAGCAGCATTCACTGGCTGCACCCAGTGTCAGGGGTAATGGGGGAGAAGGCAGGAAAATGGGGTTTGGAGGGAGAGATTGAATGGCGGAGTAGACTTGATGGGCTGAATGGCCTAATCCTGCTCCTGTCACTTATGAATTTGGGAACGTACGCAGCATTGTACTGCTCACTTATCTTATTTTGGTTTGTGAGGAGTAGGTGCTTCAGGGGTTCACAGCATTGTATGGGACGAGATGGCGTTTAATTTAGTTTAGACTAGAGATACAACACGGAAACGGACCCTTCCCGCCAACTGAGTCCGCGCCGACCAGCGATCTCCGTGCACTAGCACTACCTGACACACGAGAGACAATCTACAATTAGGGACAGCTTACTATTAGGGCGGCACAGTGGCCTGGTGGTAGAGTTGCTGCCTTACAGCGCGGGAGACCCTGGTTTGATCCCGACTACGGGCGCCGTCTGTACGGAGTTTGTACGTTCTCCCCGTGACCTGCGTGGGTTTTCTCCGGGTGCTCCGGTTTCCTCCCACACTCCAAAAACGTACAGGTATGTAGGTTAATTGACTGGGTAAATGTAAACATTGTCCCTAGTGTGTGTAGGATAGTGTTAGTGTGCGGGGATCGCTGGTCGGCACGGACTCGGTGGGCCGAAGGGCCTGTTTCCGCGCTGTATCTCTAAATCTAAAAATCTAAAAATCTGAACAATCTAAAACTGAAGATCTCGATGAAAACCCACGCAGTTCACGGGGTAGAACGTGCAATCTCCTTACAGACAGCGCCCGTAGTCAGGATGGAACCCGGGTCTCTGGCGCTGTAAGGCAGTAACTCTACCGCTGCGCCACCGCACCGCCCTTAAATGGGTCTCGGGGGGGTGGGGGGGGGGGGGGTTTACTGTGGAACACAAGTGCTGGGGATGGTGACAGATGGCTGTGGCCACAGACAATCATTCTGCCCAGTGTCAATCCACAGCAATTCCCAAGGCGGCCTGGAACCAGAGATTATTGAACTAACTAATTGATTTTAGAAGCAAAACAAATTATCTGGCAATTAAATGAGTTAAGTACCTGCCCTGAACTCTTGAGAGTAATGTCGCTCGAATGGTGTGTCTTACATAGGAGATAGAACGTAGCACAGTGCAACTCAGGAACAGACTCTTCAGCCCACAATGTTTAACATACAGTCATAGATTCCTACAGCAAGGAAACAGGCCCTTCGGCCCATCTTGCCCTAACTGACCCACATGTCCCATCTACACTAGTCCCACCTGCCTGCGCTTGGCCCATATCCCCCCATGGAAACATAGACGATAGGTGCAGGAGGAGGCCATTCGACCCTTCGAGCCAGCACCGCCATTCAATGTGATCATGGCTGATCATCCAAAATCAGTACCCCGTTCCTGCTTTTTCACCACATCCCTTGGTTCCGTTAGCCCTAAAACCTATATCTAACTCTCTCTTGAAAACCCGTCCTATCCATGTACCTGTCCAAATGTTTCTGAAACGCTACGATAGTCCCAGCCTCGACCACCTCCTCCGGCAGCTCGTTCCATACACCCACCACCCTTTGTGTGAAAAAGTTACCCCTCAGATTCCGATTAAATCTCTCCCCCTTCACCTTAAACCTATGGTCCTCGATTCCCTTACTCTGGACAAGAGACGCTGTGCGTCTACCCGATCTGTTTATCACATGATTTTATGCACCTGTGTAAGGTCTCCCCACCTCCTCCAGCTCACCAAGGAATAGAGTTCTAGAGTCCTAACATCATGCCAAGTGAAACTCCTCTCGATAAACACCTTATCGGGATGCACCACAGCTTGGTTTGGAAACAACTCCATACACCACCACAAGAAATTGGAGGGAATTGTGGACGCAGTCTAGACCATCACGCAAACCAACCATCCTTCCATTGTAAGAAAATAACTGCAGATGCTGGTACAAATCGAAGGTATTTATTCACAAAATGCTGGAGTAACTCAGCGGGTCATGCAGCATCTCAGGAGAGAAGGAATGGGTGATGTTTCGGGTCGAGACCCTTACATCCACACTCCATCCACACCTCGGCAAGGCCAGCAGCATAATCAGGGACCAGTCTCACCCCCGGTCACTCCCTCTTCTCCCCTCTCCCATCGGGCAAGAGGTACAGAAGTGTGAAAACGCACACCTCCAGATTCAGGGGCAGTTTCTTCCCAGCTGTTATCAGGCAACTGAACCATCCTACCACAACCAGAGAGCAGTGCTGAACTACTATCTACCTCATTGGTGACCCTCGGACTATTCTTTGATCGGACTGTTCTGGCTTTACCTTGCGCCAAACATTATTGCCCAAACATCAAGTGACTGGGTTGTTTTTCCATTGCACCCAAGCTGTAAAGGGTGCAGAGAAGATTTCCGAGGATGTTGCCAGGACACAAGGGCCTGAGCTACAGGGAGAGGTTGAGCAGGCTGGGATTATTTTCCTTGGAGTGCAGGAGGATGAGGGGTGATCTTATCGAGGTGTATAGAACCATGAGAGGAATAGATCGGGTAGACGCACAGTGTCTCTTGCCCAGAGTAAGGGAATCGAGGACTAGAGGAAATACGTCTTAGGTGAGGGGGAAAGATTTAATAGGAACCTGAGGGGCAACCTTTTCACACCAAGGGTGTACGAAACGAGCTGCCAGAGGAGGTAGTTGAGGCCGGGACTATCGCAACGTTTAAGAAACAGTTAGACAGGTACATGGATAGGACAGGTTTAGGGTGATATGAGCCAATGCTAATATGGCTGGGACATGTTGGTCGGTGTGGGCAACTTGGGCCGAATGGCCTATTGCCATGCTGTATGACTCCGTGACTCTATGCCACTATCCTCCAATAGACAGCTGTAAGATCGACCGGCACATGGATATGACAGATTTGGAGGGATATGTGCCAAACACAGGCAGGTTGGACTGGTGTAGCTGGGACATTGTTGGCCGGTGTGGGCGGGTTGGGCTGAAGTGGCTGTTTCCACGCTGCATCACTCTGTGACTCTATGTGTGACAAAAGAAATGCTTCCAGATCTCGCTCCAGCATGAATAAGGGTCTAATTGGGTCTTTTAATTCTTCCCTTGCTGAGAAATCTCCGCAGATGCACAGTTTTTTGGTAAATCGAGCTGTGTGTTGTGTCTGGCCACATATGGCCATTTGCCAGATCATCAATTGGGGGGAAACATTATTCATCTCCAGTCTCTCCGCGACAAAGCATAGCCAGACTTTTCAATGATTAAAACGAGACTGCAAACATTTGACATTACTAAATAATGATCGTCTAACTTGCTTGTGTGAATCCAGGTCAATAAACAGGACATAATTCTGGCAGGTGGGCAAAATTGCATTGTCTTCAGTCTTCTGTTTAGTTTATTGTCACGTGTACCGAGGTACAGTGAAAAGCTTTTGTTGCGTGCTAACCAGTCAGCGGAAAGACAATTGGTGATTACAGTCGAGCCATTTACTGTATACAGATACATGATAAGGGAAGGATGTCTCGCGCAAGGTAGAGCCAGTGAAGTCCGATCAAACATAATCTGAGGATCATCCATGAGCTAGATAGTAAATCCTTGTAAATCCTTGAGATGAAATCAGTCTGTGTCCAAACTCCACGTATATACCTTTCTCCGCATGCATCTATCTATACACTGTCGAAGGTATTTATTCACAAAATGCTGGAGTAACTCAGCAGGTCAGGCAGCATCTCAGGAGAGAAGGAATGGCTGACGTTTCGGGTCGAGACCCTTCTTCAGACTATCTCTATCTCTCTATCTCCATCTATCTGTATACTGTGGATGGCTCGATGGTTCATTGCAACAGGATTTGAGTTTAGGAGCAAGGAGGTCCTACTGTAGTCATACAGGGCCCTGGTGAGGCCACACCTGGAGTATTGTGTGCAGTTACACTGGAATTTAGAAGGATGAGAGGAGATCTTATCGAAACGTATAAGATTATTAAGGGGTTGGACACGTTAAAGGCAGGAAACATGTTCCCAATGTTGGGGGAGTCCAGAACCAGGGGCCACAGTTTAAGAATAAGGGGTAGGCCATTTAGAGCGGAGATGAGGAAAAACTTTTTCAGTCAGAGAGTTGTGAATCTGTGGAATTCTCTGCCTCAGAAGGCAGTGGAGGCCAATTCTCTGAATGCATTCAAGAGAGAGCTAGATAGAGCTCTTACGGATAGCGGAGTCAGGGGGTATGGGGAGAAGGCAGGAACGGGGTACTGATTGAGAATGATCAGCCATGATCACATTGAATGGTGGTGCTGGCGCGAAGGGCCGAATGGCCTCCTCCTGCACCTATTGTCTATTGTCTATTGTTTTGGTTTCTTAATTTGAGGAAGGATATTCTGTCTATTGAGGGAGTGCAGTGTATGTTCACCAGGTTAATTACCGGGATGGCGGGACTGACATATGATGAAAGAATGGATTGACTGGGGTTGTATTCACTGGAATTTAGAAGGATGAGAGGGGATAGAAAACATAAAATTATTGAGGGATTGGACAGGCTAGATGCAGGAAAAAATGTTCCCGATGTTGGGGGAGTCCAGAACCAGGAGTCACATTTTAAGAATAAGGGGGAGGCCATTTAGAACTGAGATGAGGAAAAACCTTTTCACCCAGAGAGTTGTGAATCTGTTGAATTCTCTGCCACAAAAGGCAGTGGAGGCCGATTCACTGGATGTTTTCAAGAGAGAGTTAGATTTAGCTCTTTGGACTAACTAAATCAAGGGATACGGGGAGAAAGAAGGAATGGGGTACTGATTTTGGATGATCAGCCATGTTCATATTGAATGGCGGTGCTGGCTCTAAAGGGCCGAATGGCCTACTCCTGCACCTATTTTCTATGTTTCTAATCAGGTATTGACTTTCCGCTGACCGGTTAGCGCACAACAAGAGCTTTTCATTGTTCATCGGTACATGTGTCAATAAACTCAATAACTTGCCTTTGGTTGATAAAAATCCATCAGCTTCAGATTTGAAATTCATAATTGAACCAGCAACGATCGTCTGCAAAGGGTGACTATGAAAGGCCTAGATACATTAACCTATGATGAGCGTTTGAAGACGCTGGGCCTGTACTCGCTGGAGTTTAGAAGGCTGAGGGGGGGAACTCATTGAAACTTACCGAATTGTGGAAGGCCTGGATAGAGTGGATGTGGAGAGGATGTTTCCACTGGTGGGAGATCCAAGGACCAATAGACAATAGGTGCAGGAGGAGGCCATTCGGCCCTTCGAGCCAGCACCGCCATTCAATGTGATCATGGCTGATCATTCTCAATCAGTACCCCATTCCTGCCTTCTCCCCATACCCCCTGACTCCGCTATCCTTAAGAGCTCTATCTAGCTAGCTCATGAATGCATTCAGAGAATTGGCCTCCACTGCCTTCTGAGGCAGAGAATTCCACAGATTCACAACTCTCTGACTGAAAAAGTTTTTCCTCATCTCCGTTCTAAATGGCCTACCCCTTATTCTTAAACTGTGGCCCCTTGTTCTGGACTCCCGCAACATTGGGAACATGTTTCCTGCCTCTAATGTGTCCAACCCCTTAATAATCTTATACGTTTCGATAAGATTCCCTCTCATCCTTTTAAATTCCAGTGTATACAGCCTCAAAATATAAGGAAGTGCCTTTAGAATGAAGTTGAGGGGGATTTTCTTTAGTCAGAGGGTGGTAATAGGATAGCGGAGTCAGGGGGTATGGGGAGAAGGCAGAAACGGGGTACTGATTGAGAATGATCAGCCATGATCACATTGAATGGCGGTGCTGGCTCGAAGGGCCAAATGGCCTCCTCCTGCACCTATTGTCTATTGTCTATTGTAAATCAGTTGCTGCAGATGGCAGTGGAGGCCGTTATTGGACATTTTTAAAGCAGAGATATGTTCTTGAAGAGTATGGGCATCAAAGGTTAAGGGGAGAAGGCAGGGGTACGCGGTTGAGAGGGAAAGATAGATCAGCCATGGCCTAATGGCAGGCAGACTCAACAGGCCATTAGTTTAGTTAATTGTCACATATACCAAGGTTGTGTGCTCTCCAGTCAGTGGAAAGACTGGACATTATTACAATAAAGTCATCCACAGTTCTTAAGATACAGGATAAAGGAAATAATATTTAGTGAAAGATAAAGTCCAGAAAAGTTCAATTAAAGATAGTCCGAGGGTCTCCAATGAGGCCATAGAGTCATACAGTGTAAAAACAGGCCCTTCGGCCCAACCTGCCCATACTGGCCAACAGTGGGTGTAGGATAGTGTTAATGTACGGGGATCGCTGGGCGGCACGGACTTGGTGGGCCTAAAAGGCCTGTTTCCGGCTGTATATATATGATATGATATGATATGTCCCACCTGCCTGCATTTTGGCCCATATCCCTCTAAACCTATCCTATCCACATACCTGTCTAAATGCTTCTCAAACATTGTGATAGTACCTGCCTCAACTACCTCCTCCGGTAGCTCGTTCAAAAAACACACACCGCCAACTCGTGTGAAAAAGATACCCCTCAGGTTCCTAATAAATCTTTCCCCTCTCACCTTAAACCGCTGGCCTCTGGTTCTCGATTCCCTTACTCTGGGCAAGAGACTAGGTGTATCCACCCATCTATTCTTCTCATGATTTTGTACACCTCCATAAGATCACCTCCCCCCCATCCTCCCGCGCTCCATGGAAGAGAGGTAGATGGTAGCACAGGACTGCTCTAGAGTTGGTGATACAGTTGGCCATCATTGTCACAGGGACACATTCATAAGGTCATAATAGGAGCAGAATTATACCATTCGGCCCATCAAGTACACTCCGCCATTCAATCGTGGCTGATCTATCTCTCCCTCCTAACCCCATGCTCCTCCCTTCTCCCCATAACCCCTGACACCCACACTAATCAAGGATCTATCTACCTCCGCCATAACAATATCCACTGACTTGGCCTTCACGACCTTCTGTGGCAAAGAATTCAACAGATTCACCACCCTCTGACTAAAGAGATTCATCCTCATCTCCTTCCTGAAGGAACGTCCTTTAATTCTGAGGCTGTGCCCTCTGGTCCTAGACTCTCCCACTGGTGGAAACAATAGACAATAGACAATAGGTGCAGGAGGTGGCCATTCGGCCCTTCGAGCCAGAACCACCATTCAATGTGATCATGGCTGATCATTCTCAATCAGTACCCCGTTCCTGCCTTCTCCCCATACCCCCTGACTCCGCTATCCTTAAGAGCTCTATCTAGCTCTCTCTTGAATGCATTCAGAGAATTGGCCCCCACTGCCTTCTGAGGCAGAGAATTCCACAGATTCACAACTCTCTGACTGAAAAAGTTTTTCCTCATCTCCATTCTAAATGGCCTACCCCTTATTCTTAAACTGTGGTCTCTTGTTCTGGACTCCCCCAACATTGGGAACATGTTTCCTGCCTCTAACGTGTCCAACCCATTAATAATCTTATACGTTTCGATAAGATCTCCTCTCATCCTTCTAAATTCCAGTGTATACAAGCCTAGTCGCTCCAGTCTTTCAACATATGATAGTCCCGCCATTCCGGGAATTAACCTAGTAAACCTACGCTGCACACCCTCAATAGCAAGAATATCCTTCCTCGAATTTGGAGATCAAAACTGCACACAGTACTCCAGGTGCGGTCTCACTAGGGCCCTGTACAACTGCAGAAGGACCTCTTTGCTCCTATACTCAACTCCTCTTGTTATGAAGGCCAACATTCCATTGGCTTTCTTCGCTGCCTGCTGTACCTCGAAACATCCTCTCCACGTCCACTCTCTCCAGGCCTTTTCACTGTTCCTGAAATTTTAGACAAAAACAAAACTAGACTAAAGCTCTAATTTAAAAAAGAAATCACAGCGTAACTCACCCCATCCAACAAGCCCTCAGGTACAGCATGTGATCTCGGTCACACCAGTGGAGAGAGGGACTCGAGCTGGCGGCAGCATTCCCGGCCCACACTGATGAGGAATGAATAATTCGGCTTTTGATCTTTTTTTTCCCCCTTTGTTGAAGAGAAAAGGACCTGTGTTCCCTGGGCCGCTTTCACAGCCTCGGGATGTCTCGAAATAATTCACAGCCAGTCAAGCTTAGCTCAAAAAGAAGCTACTTTGTGCACGTCGGAAATGTATCAGCTAGTTAGTTCATTTCACAAAATGCTGGAGTAACTCAGCAGGTCAGGCAGCATCTGAGGAGAGAAGGAATGGGCTTGTATACACTGGAATTTAAAAGGATGAGAGGAGATCTTATCGAAACGTATAAGATTATTAAGGGGTTGGACACGTTAGAGGCAGGAAACATGTTCCCAATGTTGGGGGAGTCCAGAACCAGGGGCCACAGTTTAAGAATAAGGGGTAGGCCATTTAGAACGGAGATGAGGAAAAACTTTTTCAGTCAGAGAGTTGTGAATCTGTGGAATTCTCTGCCTCAGAAGGCAGTGGAGGCCAATTTTCTGAATGCATTCAAGAGCGAGCTAGATAGAGCTCTTAAGGATAGCGGAGTCAGGGGGTATGGGGAGAAGGCAGGAACGGGGTACTGATTGGGAATGATCAGCCATGGTCACATTGAATGGCGGTGCTGGCTCGAAGGGCCGAATGGCCTCCTCCTGCACCTATTGTCTATTGTCTATTGTTTCGGGTCGAGACCCAAAGGTGCTGGTTCAAATCGAAGGTAGACACGAAATGCTGGAGTAACTCAGCGGGTCAGGCAGCATCTCAGGAGAGAAGGAATGGGACCCGAAACGTCACCCATTCCTTCTCTCCTGAGATGCTGCCTGACCCGCTGAGTTACTCAGGCATTTTGTGAAATAAATACCTTCGATTTGTACCAGCATCTGCAGTTATTTTCTTACAGCTAGTTAGTTCATGTTAACATGTTGATGTGTTTTCCACTATCCCCCACTCTTATCAAACTTTTAATTTCATTCTCCCCCCCTTCTTTTCCCCCTTCAACTGGGTTGACTCCAGGTTCAGGAACAGTTTCTTTCCTGCCATTCTCAGGCAACTGATTACATGATTACAATCAAGCCGTCCATACGTACAGGATAAAGGGAATAACGTTTAATGAGAGACAAAGTCCAATAAAGGCCGATTAAAGATAGTCCGAGGGTCTCCAATGAGGTAGATAGTAGTTCAGGACCACTCTCTGGTTGTGGTAGGATGGTTCAGTTGCCTGATAACAGCTGGGAAGAAACTGTCCCTGAATCTAGAGGTGTGCGTTTTCACACTTCTGTACCTCTTGCCCGATGGGAGAGGGGTGAAGAGGGAGTGGCCGGGTGTGAGACTGGTCCTTGATTGTGCTGCTGGCCTTGCCGAGGTCAGACTGAAAAAAAACAAATAAACCTTTGCTAGACATTTAGTTTGATGTCATTAAGCAGGAGAGAGTGCAGAGAAGATTTACAAGGATATTGCCAGGACTTGAGTGGCCGAGCAACAGGGAGAGGTTGGGTAGGCTTGGACTTTAGGGCTAATGGAATCAAGGGATATGGGGAAAAAGCAGGAAAGGGGTGCTGATTCTGGATGATCAGCCATCATTTAAGACGTACCAAAGACGTACAGGTATGTAGGTTAATTGGCTGGGTAAATGTAAAAATTGTCCCTAGTGGGTGTAGGATAGTGTTAATGTACGGGGATCACTGGGCGGCACGGACTTGGTGGGCCGAAAAGGCCTGTTTCCGGCTGTATATATATGATATGATATGATATGATTTATATTGAATGGCGGTGGTGGCTCGAAGGGCCGAATGGCCTACTCCTGCACCTATTTTCTATGTTCCGATCTATGTTTCTACCTCAAACTCATAATTGGATGGGCTTGCTAAGTTTTATAAGCCTTTATATCAGGTGGTCTCGAGTGAGATTTCGCTCCCTGTTGGTAAGAGATCCTCGATGAAGATTTACTTTAAATGTCCGCGACTTTCATCTCAATCCTTTTTTGATCCGTTGCCTCCTTTGATTTTTTTTTTTACAAACGGGTTGTTGCGACACACGTTTCCCAGAGTCTCTTCCCCGGATTTCTCTCTTCTTTATATCTGTGTCAACAAATCCCATTGTAAAACATGAGATGGTGTATCAGACGCTCAGAGGAGTAAGGATGCACAGCGTCCTTTGGTTTGGGGTAATACTCTTCTAGTCAGCAGGAACTATCACGGTCTCGGCAGGCCATGCTCTGAAGATGATGAAGTGGTTAACCTTATCAATGGGCACACGTTACCCGTTCAAAGGAAGAAACACAGACATTTCAAGACCGCTGCCGTACACAAGAACGTGAGGAGAAATCTTTTCTCACAAACAACAAGCAAAATGTTCAGCTCGTGTTTTTGTACAATAGACAATAGACAATAGGCAATAGGTGCAGGAGTAGGCCATTCAGCCCTTCGAGCCAGCACCGCCATTCAATGCGATCATGGCTGATCATTCTCAATCAGTACCCCGTTCCTGCCTTCTCCCCATACCCCCTGACTCCGCTAGAGGAGATCTTATCGAAACATATAAGATTATTAAGGGGTTGGACACGTTAGAGGCAGGAAACATGTTCCCAATGTTGGGGGAGTCCAGAACAAGGGGCCACAGTTTAAGAATAAGGGGTAGGCCATTTAGAACTGAGATGAGGAAAAACCTTTTCAGTCAGAGAGTTGTGAATCTGTGGAATTCTCTGCCTCAGAAGACAGTGGAGGCCAATTCTCTGAATGCATTCAAGAGAGAACTGGATAGAGCTCTTAAGGATAGCGGAGTCAGGGGGTATGGGGAGAAGGCAGGAACGGGGTACTGATTGAGAATGATCAGCCAAGATCACATTGAATGGCGGTGCTGGCTCGAAGGGCCGAATGGCCTCCTCCTGCACTTATTGTCTATTGTCGATTGTCTAACACTATCCTCACACACACACACACACTGGGGACAATTTACAGTTTTACCAAGCCAATTAACTGGCAAACCCGCAAGTCTTTGGAGTGTGGGAGGAAACCGGAGCACCTGGAGAAAACCCACGCAGGTCACGGGGAGAAAGTACAAACTCCGTACAGACAGTGCCCGCAGTCAGGATGGAACCCGTGTCTCTGGCGCTGTGAGGCGACAGCTCGGCCGCTGTGCCACCGTGCCGCGTGTCTCTGTAAATTATGTGGTGTGTGATGCTGTTCGTGAGTGAAACCTACGAACCTAGTACCAAATTATCCTAGATGTCCTCTTTTGCTTCATCAATTCATAACCATAAGTCATAGAAGCAGAATTAGGCCATTCGGCCCATCGAGTTTACTCCGCCATTCAATCATGGCTGATCTATCTTGCCTTCTCAACCCCATTCTCCTGCCTTCTCCCCACAACCCTTGACGAAGGGCCGAATGGCCTCCTCCTGCACCTATTGTTTATTGTCTATTGTCTATTCATCTTGTGATCTGTGTACTGGCCTATGCAAGACAATTGTGAGAGGGGAAAGATTTAATAGGAACCTGAAGGGTAACATTTTTACACAAAGGGTGGTGGGTGTAGGGAACGAGCTGCCGGAGGAGGTCGTTGAAGCAGGGACTATCGCAATGTTTAAGTAACATTCAAACAAGGGCCTGTTTCTGCACTGTAACTCTGAAGTCATCGGTGCTCTGGTGGAATATATTGAGCCTTCCTCTAAGTGTGTTTAATTGTCTTATGTTCTGCAGTGAATCAATGAAACTCATTAGATAGTATCTGCGTGCATTGTGTTTTCAGGCCTGTTAGCACACAGATAATATATCATAAACAAAAATAATTAATAAATGAATGGAATAGGATAGGCTATCCATAACACATATGGTTGGGACAGGTTTAGAGGGATATGGGCCAAACGCAGGCAGGTGGGACTAGTGTAGCTGGGGCATGTTGGTCGGTGTGGACTTGTTGGGCTGAAGGGCCTGTTTCCACACTGTATCACTCTATGACACAACGCAAAGTTTCTTTAGAAATTGTGACTTCGAGCAGGTTTTGATTGTGTGGAAAGGAACTGCAGATGCTGGTTTGTACCGAAGATGGACACAAAGTGCTGGAGTGACTCAGCAGGTCAGGTGGATGTGGGGCGATTTTGTTTTACATAGAGGGTGATGGGGTGCCTTGGATCCACTGCCAGGTGGTGGAAGCAGTTACGACAGTGGTGTTTACCAGGCTTTGAGGCAGGGGCATGGATTGGCAATAGACAATAGACAATAGGCAATAGGTGCAGGAGGAGGCCATTCAGCCCTTCGAGCCAGCACCACCATTCAATGCGATCATGGCTGATCACTCTCAATCAGTACCCCGTTCCTGCCTTCTCCCCATACCCCAAGGAATGGAGGGATGTGGATCACTTACAGGCAGAAGAGATCCATTTAATTTGGCATCACGTTCGGCACAGACATCGGGGGCCGAAGGGCCTGTTCCTATGCTGGACTCTTCTATCGGTAGGAAGGAACTGCAGATGCTGGTACACACCAAAGATAGACACAAAGTGCTGGAGTAACTCAGCGGGTCAGCATTTTGTCCTGTTCTATGTTCTATGAAGAATGGAACAGGAACATAAAAACATAGAAAATAGGTGCAGGATTAGGCCATTCGGCCCTTCGAGCCAGAATCGCAATTCAATATGATCATGGCTGATCGTCCAGAATCAGTACCCCGTTCCTGCTTTTCCCCCCTGTATCCCTTGATTCTGTTAGCTCTCAGTATCTAACTCTCTCTTGAATACATCCAGTGAATTGGCCTCCACTGCCTTCTGTGGCAGAGAATTCCACAAATTTCACAACTCTCTGGGTGAAAAGGTTTTTCCTCATCTCAGTTCTAAATGGCCTACACCTTATTCCCAAAATGTGACCCCTGGTTCTGGACTCCCCCAACATCGGGAACATTTTTTCCTGCATCCAGCCGGTCCAATCCCTCAATAATTTTAAGTTTTCTATCCCCTCTCATCCTTCTAAATTCCAGTGAATACAAGCCCAGTCAATCCATTCTTTCATCACATGTCAGTCCCGCCATCCCGGTAATTGTCACTGTTTGGGTTGCCAATTGTCCTGTATTTTGGGCTAAATTGGTTTGTTCCGTATGGGACCGCCCTTGTCCCATATTGTATACAAGCCTAGCCTAGTGTATACAAGCCTAGACGCTCCAGTCTTTCAACATATGACAGTCCCGCCATTCCGGGAATTAACCTAGTAAACCTACGCTGCACGCCCTCAATAGCAAGAATATCCTACCTCAAATTTGGAGACTGTGGTAGCTGAATACAAAGTGTGTGGGTAAATGCAGGAAACATTTCTCCGTTACTCAGTCGCCTTGATATACCAGAGTACAAGGGTAAGCCATTACCGCCAGCTTGCCAGCTCACATGGCTTAATTGGAAGAGGATGTCAATAGGCCACGGGGTTTGATGTTAAATGACCTGACATATTTTGGAGCCAAAACTCCAAGGCCACAAATTTCCCTTCAACTATCGATTGCAAAAAAAGCAATATTGCTGTGCTTTGTGTTTCCTGTGTCAACTAAGGCCCAATTAAAGGCACGTTGGAAATAAAAGGCCAGGTAGAGTTACTTCATGAGGGGGCTATCGAACGTTCGATGGGAAAGAGCTGATTTTGCTCAAAATGTTACTTCAAGTGAAGTCAGGGAAAGCATTGGCATCATCAGGAAGCCCTCAACTCTTTCTTGAGGCCCAGCGCAAATTAGCAGAACAGCACCTCACATCTCGCTTGGGCAGCTTACACCCCAGCGGTATGAACATTGACTTCTCTAACTTGAGGTAATCCTTGCTTTCCCTCTCTCTCTCTCTCCCCATCCCTCCCCCCTTCACGGTTCTCCGATCAGTCTGACTGTCCGCGATTACATTTTATCTCTGTTTCCTTTGTTGTCACCTTCTCCCAGCTAACAATGATCTATTCTACGTTTTCCTTGAACTACATCCCCTTTGATGTCTCCTTTTCACACCTTACCCTTCCTGTTCTCCGTGTTTCCCTCTCCCCTGACTCTCAGTCTGAAGAAGTGATTTGACCCAAAACGTCAACTGTACCTTCTAACCGGAGATGCTGCCTGTCCCGCTGAGTTACTCCAGCATTTTGTGTCTATCTTCGCCATCGACTCTAATCAGCCTGCCCCGTGACCTGAGCAAAGGCCACGGTCACGTCTTCTTCTCGCCCCCACCGTGAAACAAAACAACATTCTGCCACAACATCACAACTTACTGGCTGTTGTAGGGGAAGGAATAATGCGGGCTAGTGATAATGGGCGGCACGGTGGCGCAGCGGTAGAGTTGCTGCCTCACAGCGCCAGAGACCCGGGTTCCATCCTTACTACAGGTGCTGTCTGTACGGAGTTTGTACGTTCTCCCCGTGACCTGCGTGGGTTTTAGACAACAGACAATAGACAATAGGTGCAGGAGTAGGCCATTCAGCCCTTCGAGCCAGCACCGCCATTCAATGTGATCATGGCTGATCATTCTCAATCAGTACCCCGTTCCTGCCTTCTCCCCATATCCCCTGACTCCGCTATCCTTAAGAGCTCTATCTAGCTCTCTCTTGAATGCATTCAGAGAATTGGCCTCCACTGCCTTCTGAGGCAGAGAATTCCACAGATTCACAACTCTCTGACTGAAAAAGTTTTTCTTCATCTCCGTTCTAAATGGCCCTTATTCTTAAACTGTGCCCGGTTTTCACCGGGATCTCCGGTTTCCTCCCACTCTCCAAAGACCTAATTGACCTAATGGAGGTTAATTGGCTAGGTATAAGGTCATGTCACAAGGAATAGGAGTAGAATTAGGCCATTCAGCCCATCAAATAAAGGAAGCTAAGAGCCCAGTTATATAGTGATACAGTGTGGAAACAGGCCCTTCGGCCCAACTCGCCCACACCGGCCAACATGTCCCATCTACCCTAGTCCCACCTGCCTGCGCTTGGTCCATATCCCTCCAAACCTGTCCTATCCATGTACCTGTCTAACAGTTTCTTAAGCATTAGGATAGTCCCTGCCTCAACTACCTCCTCTGGCAGCTCGTTCCACACACCCACCACCCTTTGTGTGAAAAAGTTACCCCTCAGATTCCCCCTTCACCTTGAACTTATGTCCTCTGGTCCTCGATTCCCCTACTCTGGGCAAGAGACTCTGTGCGTCTACCCGATCTATTCCTCTCAGTTACTGCAATGTTGCTCTGCCCAGTCTACTGACTGTCAAGTTAACCCCATGACTCACACCTGCGCCAGCTCCCTTGTCTTCCCCCCTTCATCTCGAAGATCAGAAGTGGTTTCTGTTCCCTGGATAGTGTCAGATCGCTGCACAGTTTCCGTGTGGCCTGCTCTGATTTATCCTCTTGCTGGAAGAACAAAGGCACAAGTCTGTCACTTGTCTCTGACATTGGTGTTGGCATGGGTTTATCATTGTCTCGATACAGTGAAACACTTTGTCTTGTGTTCTATCCATGTAAATTAATTGAGTTCTGGCCAAAAACAGTGGCGCAGCGGTAGAGTTGCGGCCTACTACAGCGCCAGAGACCCGGGTTTGATCCCGACTGCGGGCGCTGTCAGTACGGAGTTTGTACGTTCTCCCCGTGACCTGCATGGGTTTTCTCCGAGATTTTCGATTTCCTCCCACACTCCAAAGACGTGCAGGTTTGTTGGTTAAATGGCTTGGTATAAAAGTAAAGTTGATTGAGAATGATCAGCCATGATCACATTGAATGGTGGTGCTGGCTCGAAGGGCCGAATGGCCTACTCCTGCACCTATTGTCTATTGTCTATTGTAAATTGTCCCCAGTGTGTGTAGGATAGTGCAGGGATCGCTGGTCGGCGCGGACTCGGTGGGCCGAAGGGCCTGTTTCCGCGCTGTATCTCTAAACTAAACCAAACTAAAAATGACTATAAAATTTAACCTACAGGTTTGTAGGTTAATTGGCTTGGTACATGTGTAAATTGTCCCGAGTGTGTGTCAGTTAGTGTTAATGTCCTAATTTAGAATCCTAATTCTTAAGGGATTGGACAGGCTAGATGTGGGAAAATGTTCCCGATGTTGGGGGAGTCCAGAACCAGGGGTCACAGTTTAAGAATAAGGGATAGGCCATTTCAGACTGAGATGAGGAAAACCTTTTTCACCCAGAGACTTGTGAATCTGTGGAATTCTGTGCCACAGAAGGCAGTGGAGGCCAATTCACTTTCAAGAGAGAGTTAGATTTAGCTCTTAGGGCTAACGGAATCAAGGGATATGGGGATAAAGCAGGAGCGGGCTACTGATTTTGGATGATCAGCCGTGATCATATTGAATGTCGGTGCTCGAAGGGCCGAATGGCCTACTCATGCACCTATTTTCGATGTTTCTATGTTTCTAATGTGCGGGGATCGCTGGTCGGCGCGGACCCAGTGGGCCGAAGGGCCTGTTTCCACGCTGCACCTCTAAACGAAACTGAGCTCGACCAAAGCATCTCGTTCTGACCAGATATCTGTGTTGTTATTGGGTCTTGTGACACTCGTGCAAGGGGCAATTGACACACTGATTCGTATCAAAGAGTTAGCTGGCTGGACAGGCTTATATTGATGTTCGTCAGCCCATTGACAGTCTGCAGTGGTTCCGAGCTGTCAGTTTAATTGCAGTTTTCCTAGACTGGTAATTGTAAAATGCCAGTATTGATCGACTTGTTTTCATTGCAATATTGAATTGTGGCCATTTTTCTGTCCATGGTTCTCTACAATCTCCCATCAATTTCTCTTGCTTTATCCCTCTCGGCGCGGTGTCAAACGGAGGGGGTCTCCCATTCACAGCTGAGACAGGAAGAAATGTATTCATTGATGGAGTCGTGAATGATTGGAATGCTCAAATAATCGTTGAGGATGATCGTTCAGGGTCTCAGAGTTTACAATTAGTTTATTGCCACGTATACCGAGGTACAGTGAAAAGCTTTTGTTGCGCGCTAACGTGCCAGCGGAAAGACAATACATGATTCGAGCCATTCGCACTGTACAGATGCATGATAAGGGAATAACGTTTTGTGTAAGACACAGCCAGTAAAGTCCGATCAAAGATAGATCCCCAAATCATCCTTCCCCCATCTAACCTCGTCCCATCTGCCTGAGGTTGGCCCAGGCCCCTCAGCACCTTTCCTATCCATGTATCTGCCCAAGGTATGTCACAAAATGCTGGAGTATCTCAGCAGGTCAGGCAGCATCTAGGAGAGAGGGAATGGGACACTGGAATTTAGAAGGATGAGAAGGGATCTTATCGAAACGTATAAGATTATTAAGGGGTTGGACACGTTAGAGGCAGGAAACATGTTCCCAATGTTGGGGGAGTCCAGAACCAGGGGCCACAGTTTAAGAATAAGGGGTAGGCCATTTAGAACGGAGATGAGGAAGAACTTTTTCAGTCAAAAGGTGGTGAAGGTGTGGAATTCTCTGCCTCAGAAGGCAGTGGAGGCCAGTTCGTTGGATGCTTTCAAGAGAGAGCTGGATAGAGCTCTTAAGGATAGAATGAAGGGTCTGAAGAAGGAGTGGAGAGAAGGGATGGGTGACGTTTCGGGTCGAGACCCTTCTTCAGACTGACATCATTCTGAAGAAGGGTCTCGACCCGAAACGTCACCCATTCCTTCTCACCAGAGATGCTGCCTGACCCGCTGAGTTACTCCAGCATTTCGTGTCTACCTTCGATTTGAACCAGCATCTGCGATTCTCTTTCCTAGTCCTCTTGGCTAATTTGAGGTAGGTGCTCAGTTTGGAGACTGTATGGGGTACAGTTTGCATACGCCAGGGTTAGAAGAAAGAGCATAATGTAATCTGATCACTGAAGGACATGATCTAAACTTTTTCAGTCAGGGAGTTGTCTGCCTCAGAAGGCAGTGGAGGCCAATTCTCTGAATGCATTCAAGAGAGAGCTAGATAGAGCTCTTAAGGATAGCGGAGTCAGGGGGTATGGGGAGAAGGCAGGAACGGGGTACTGATTGAGAATGATCAGCCATGATCACATTGGATGGCGGTGCTGGCTCGAAGGGCCGAATGGCCTACTCCTATTGTGTATTGGGTGACGTTTCGGGTCGAGACCCTTCTTCAGACCCTTCATTCTCTCTCTCTCCTGGATGCTGCCTGACCTGCTGAGTTACTCCAGCATTTTGTGACACCTTCGATTTGTACCAGCACCTGCAGTTATTTTCCTACATGTATCTATCCAAGTGTCTTTTAAGTTTGGGGAGAAGAAGGCGGGAAATGGACAGAAAGTGTTCAAATGCTAGCCTTGATTAATATTCACTTTGCACTCATGCAACTGTGAAGAGGGAACTAGAGGCTGCATTGTAAAATCTACACTTGCAGCAACAACAAAAAAACAGGATAATAGCAGTAATTCATCCTAATTATGTGCAACTATAATTACAAGCAATTATGGAGCCTATCTGTAATGTTTAACAGGACAGCACAGAATCTTACATCGGCTCAGTTATGCATTGAGGTGTTAGGTGACTGCTCCCAGCAAACCTACATAAACATTATTTTAATAACATTACCAATTGACAGAACTCTTGTGCTTTCAAATGCATTATTTTTTTTTTTTAAAGCTGCAGAGTTTCATGTGAATTTAAAAGCTGCACGACAACAGAAATGGTGATGGCAAAATGGTCATCAGAGAGGTCAATGAATATAGGAACAAGGAACTGCAGACGCCGGGTCACTAAGGAAAAGCACAAAGTGCTGGAGTAACTCAGCGGGTCAAGCAGCTGAGAACATGGAAAGGTCATGTTTCGGGTTGGGACCCTATTTCAAGCTGTATAGAAACATAGAAAATAGGTGCAGGAGGAGGCCATGATTCTCATAGAGTCATAGAGCATGGAAACAGGCCCTTCGACCCAATTTGAGGAAGGATATTCTTGCTGTTGAGGACATGCAGCGTGGGTTTACTAGGTTAATTCCCGGAATGGCGGGACTGTCGTATGTTGCAAGACTGGAGCGACTAGGCTTGTATACACTGGAATTTAGAAGGATGAGAGGAGATCTTATCGAAACGTATAAGATTATTAAGGGGTTGGACACGTTAGAGGCAGGAAACATGTTCCCAATGTTGGGGGAGTCCAGAACAAGGGGCCACAGTTTAAGAATAAGGGGTAGGCCATTTAGAACAGAGATGAGGAAAATCTTTTTCAGTCAGAGTTGTGAATCTGTGGAATTCTCTGCCTCAGAAGGCAGTGGAGGCCAATTCTCTGAATGCATTCAAGAGAGAGCTAGATAGAGCTCTTAAGGATAGCGGAGTCAGGGGGTATGGGGAGAAGGCAGGAACGGGGTACTGATTGAGAATGATCAGCCATGATCACATTGAATGGCGGTGCTGGCTCGAAGGGCCGAATGGCCTACTCCTGCACCTATTGTCTGTTGTCTATAACTTGCCTACGCCGACCAACCTGCCCCGTCTCCATGAGTCCCACCTGCCCGTGTTTGGCCTACATCCGACAGCATCCCTCTATCCATTCCCAAACCATGTACCTGTCCCCAAATTGTATGCATTTAACGGCTGCAACACGAGCCTTCATGACAACAGGTCTCTGCTTGTGAGACATTCTTTGATACTCGTTGCAGGCCACGGATTACTGTTCCAACGCACGGGCAGTGTGGTGTCGTAGCGGCAGAGTTGCTGTCTCACGGCGCCAGACACCCAGGTTCCAGGTTCAGACGCTGGAGTCTGACGCAGGTTCTCGACCCGAAACGTCACCCGTTCCTTCTCTCCGGAGATGCTGCCTGCCCCGCTGAGACCTTTGGTTTCATCCCACACTCCAAAGACGGAGAGTGGGTTAATTGGCTTGGTATAAACGTAAATTATCCCCAGTGTGTGCAGGATAGTGTTAGTGCGCGGGGATTGCTGGTCGGCGCGGACTCGGTGGGCCGAAGGGCCTGTTTCCGCGCTGTATCTCTAAACTAAACTAAAAACGAAAGTTCTGTACTCAGTCCCAAGTGCGATCCAGGCAGTTTGTCATTCCCACAACACCGTACGATCACTTAGGTTCAAGTCGGCAATGGCGGTGGTGCTGGCCCAGAAGGCCGCGGGAGGCAGAAAGTGCCCTGGACTCCAGCATTTGTTGTCGTTTAAACTAGCTCCCGCAGTTCCTTCCTTGCACAGTTGCGTGTGGGAGCGTGAGTGTGAACCTTGGATCCAGGTGGTCGGTGAACCTGCCGGGATATCTTCGCCTCCTCATCCATCGAGTTGTGGTTGCTGTGCAAATGCAAAATCATGTTGAGTGCAAGGTGGAGCAGAAAGATATTTATTGCAGACACCTCTGGGCTCACAGTGTTCTGCTCTCTCTGCTGAGCTAAGAAATCTCATTAGTTTGCGCATCATAAATGACCCCGTTATGGACCTGTGGTTAAAGAAAATCAATGACAATGATCCGGCAACTACAAACACTGGCTGCATGGGTAGCAAGCTAATTGTGGGGTGCTGGCTAAAGCTACCGACACCAACACACACACACACATTCGGCCCTTCGAGCCTGTACGCACCGCCATTCAATGTGATCATGGCTGATCATTCTCAATCAGTACCCCGTTCCTGCCTTCTCCCCATAACCCCCTGACTCTGCTATCCTTTAAGAGCCCTCTCTCGCTCTTAAGGTGTAAGAAAATAACTGCAGATGCTGGTACAAATCGAAGATGTTTATTCACAAAATGCTGGAGTAACTCTTCAGGCAGATGCTGGTTTAAATTGAAGGTAGACACAAAATGCTGGAGTAACTCAGCCAGACAGGCAGCATCTCTGGAGAGAAGGAATTCCTTCTCTCCAGAGGTGCTGCCTGTCCCGCTGAGTTACTCCAGCATTTTGTGTCTGCCTAGCTCTTAAGGCTAATGGAATCAAGGGATATGGGGAGAAAGCAGGAACAGTGTACCGATTTTAGATGATCAGCCATGATCATATTCAATGGCTGTGCTAGCTTGAAGGGCCGAAAAGCCTATCCCTGCACCTATTTTCTATGTTTCCATGTTCCTATCTCAGCTGTGGGCTAGATCCGAACGATTTACAGACAATGAGGCTCAACAAGATGGCTTGGAAGCTGGCAGAAGGGACGGAGAGAGAGAGAGAAGGGATGCATGGGGGGAGTCCAGAACAAGGGGCCAAAGTTTAAGAATAAGGGGTAGGCCATTTAGAACTGAGATGAGGAAAAACCTTTTCAGTCAGAGAGTTGTGAATCTGTGGAATTCTCTGCCTCAGAAGGCAGTGGAGGCCAATTCTCTGAATGCATTTAAGAGAGAGCGAGATAGAGCTCTTAAGGTTAGCGGAGTCAGGGGGTATGGGGAGAAGGCAGGAACGGGGTACTGATTGAGAATGATCAGCCATGATCACATTGAATGGCGGTGCTGGCTCGAAGGGTCGAATGGCCTCCTCCTGCACCTATTGTCTATTGTCTATTAACTCAGCGGGTCAGGCAGCATCTCAGGAGAGAAGGAATGGGTGACGTTTCGGGTCGAGACCCTTCTTAAGGTCTGAAGAAGGGTCTCGACCCAAAAAAAGGCACCCATTCCTTCTCTTCTGAGATGCTGCCTGACCTGCTGAGTTACTCCAGCATTTTGTGTACACATATATTATATGCACACTTTATACACACACACACACACACGCGACACGCGACACGTACGCACAAACAACACACATGGGCATGCAGCACATCGCATACAAAATACGTACCCAACACGCACACACAGGCACGCAGATGCATGCACGCATGCCCCGCACACTCACAAACATGTGTACACAAACCGCACACACGTACACACACACACATCCAATGCACGCATGCACAAACACACACATATAAACACACACGCACGGAAAGCATATGCGGCCTCACATGTGCATTTGCAGACACGCGCAAACACGCACATGTACATGCAAACACAAACAGACGCACACGTACACAAATCACACACATTCCCTGGAGCGCAGGAGGAAGAGGGGTGGTCTTATAGAGGTGTATAAAATCATAGGAGGAATAGATCTGCACGGTCTCTTGTCCAGAGTAGGGGGAATCGAGAACCAGAGGACATAGGTTTAAGGTGAAGGGGAAAAGATTTAATGGGAATCTGAGGGGTAACATTTTCACACAAAGGGCCGTGGGTGTACGGAATGAGCTGACAGAGGAGGTAGTTGAGGCAGGGACTATCGCAATGTTTAAGAAACATTTGGATACAACAGATTTAGAGGGACAAATGTGAGCAGGTAGGACTAGTTATAAGTCATAAGGTCATAAGTAATACGAGCGGAATTAGGCCATGAGGCCCATCAAGTCTACTCCGCCATTCAATCATGGCTGATCTATCTCTCCCTCCTAACCCCATTCTCCTGCCTTCTCCCCATAACTTCTGACCCCTGCACTAATCAAGAATAAAGTATCAGTCAATCAATCAATCAACACTGTACAAACTGCACCCGTGGTCAGGATGGAACCCAGATCTCTGGCGCTGTAAGGCAGCAAGTCTACCACTGCGCCACCGTGCCACCCCTAGTGTAGATGGGACATGTTGGTCGGTGTGGGCGTAAGGCCGAAGGGCCTGTTTCCACGCTGTACGACTCTATGACTAACCCCAACCTACGTAAGGGTCAAGTTCTGTGAACCCTTACGTAGGTCAGATTTAACATAAGTCGGAGTCATCACTAGGGTTGCCAACTTCCTCACTCCTAAATAAGGGACAAAGGGTGACGACACCGTCCCACGCCCCACGTGACCTCACCCAGTCAGTGGCCACGTGCTCCTGCTCCACCAATGGTGGCCGCCTGGGCTGGAAGGTGGGTTGCTACGTAACCTCCGTTAGGTGGCGCATGGGCCTACACTATCCGGGACTGCTGCGGCCCCCGGGCTACAGTGACCGGGCCTACAGTGTCCGGGCCTACAGTGTCCGGGCCTACACTGTCCGGGCCTACAGTGTCCGGGCCTACAGTGTCCGGGCCTACAGTGTCCGGGCCTACAGTGACCGGGCCTACAGTGTCCAGGCCTACAGTGTCCGGGCCTACAGTGTCCGGGCCTACAGTGTCCGGGCCTACAGTATCCGGGCCTACAGTGTCCGGGCCTACAGTGTCCGGGCCTACAGTGACCGGGCCTACAGTGTCCGGGCCTACAGTGTCCGGGCCTACGGCGCCGTCCAGGCCTAATAAGGGACAAGGGCGGTCCCATACGGGACAAACCAATTTAGCCCAACATACGGGATGTCTTGGCTAATACAGGACAGTTGGCAACCCTAGTCATCACCCCCATCCCTTGCCCAATATAACTCGCTGAGGGTATTAACTGTCTCAGCGGCGTATGGCTGCGTCCGGGGCACTTTCTGCTGCCCGCGGCCTTCTGGGCAAGCACCACCACCATTGCCGACTTGAACCTAAGTGATCGTACAGTGTTGTGGGAATGAAAAACTGCCTGGATCGCACTTGGGACTGAGTACAGAACTTTAGTTTTTAGTTTAGTTTAGAGATACAGCGGGGAAACAGGCCCTTCAGCCCATCGAGTCCGCTCCAACCAGCGATCCCCGCACACTAACACTATTCTGCACACACTGGGGATAATTTACGTTTATACCAAGCCAATTAACCCACCCACCATCTTTGGAGTGTGGGACGAAACCGAAGGTCTCGGAGAAAACCCACACAGGTCACGGGGAGAAGGTTCAAACTCCATACAGACAGCGCCCGTAGTCAGGATCGAACCCGGGTCTCTGGCGTTGTGAGGCAGCAACTCTACCGCTGCGCCACCATGCCGGGTTACATTTGTAAGAGCAGCACATAAGTGTGACCTAAGTGGGAGTTTACGTAAGCCGCCCATTGCGTAAGTCAAGGAGGGTCTGTACACCGCTAAGATGGAGCTTTATCAAAACCGTGTCCATGGGGTCAGTCCAGACCTAGTCTCTCCATCTACGGACCTGACGGTCGTTTGTGTCAATGAGTTTTGTCAGTTCTCTGTTGGAGCACAAGGTCAGATATTTCACCAGACGACAGGGCTTGGCACCAGGGCTGTGTTTACAGCAGCAGGGTTCGGTGCGTTTCCCCGAGTGGCCACAGGAGTCTAAGGGAGAGGAGGCTTTTCCAGAAGACAAGGCCCAAAAAGCTGGAGTAACCCAGCGGGTCAGGCAGCATCTCTGGAGAGAAGCAATGGGTGACTTTTTTAGATTTAGAGATACAGCGCGGAAACAGGCCCTTCGGCCCACCGAGTCCGCGCCGCCCAGCGATCCCCACGCATTAACACTATCCTATATACACTAGGGATATTTTTTACATTTACCCAGTCAATTAACCTACATACCTGTACGTCTTTGGAGTCCTTTGGTGACGTTCCCAGTTATGGTGGGATTTCTGGATGCAAGGAGATAATGTGTGAGAGTTGTTTTTGTTAAGAAAAGCAAAAAAAGCAGGGCAATAAAACTGAACAATGCAAGTTGTCATTCAGAGGTCTGTGCATTGTTTGGTAACAGGATGAAACGCAAGCAGAGTGATGAATCAAAAGCTATTTCCATTTAAACAATACTTGGAACCCTCCGATATTTTTAACTCCCATTTTAAAAAAAACACTGTGCAATGTATGTCCCTGACAACAATGTTCCCCTTGTTTGCATGGGCGATATTCAACGGTTTCCAGCAGGAAAACGAAGGAAGTGCAAGAAAAAGAGTTGTATTTGCATGGCCATTTTTAGCATCCATTTTAGGATCAGAGCCCTTGGTGGTCCATGAAACACTTGTACTCCATTGCGAGAAAGCTTTTCACTCTACCTCGGTACGCATGACAATAAACTAAACTGAACTGAAGTGAAATGTAGCTCTGCCAATCTATACATTTCCAGAAACAGCACTGTGATAATGGGGGAGATAATTTGTATTAGAGGGATCAAGTGATGGATAAGATGGATAGGGGGGCACGGTGGCGCAGCGGTAGAGTTGCTGCCTCACCGCGCCAGAGACCCGGGTTCGATCCTCACGACGGGCGCTTGTCTGCACGGAGTTTGTACGTTCTCCCCGTGACCTGCGTGGGTTTTCTTCAGGATCTCCGGTTCCCTTTCACACTCGAAGAAACGTACAAGATTGTAGGCTAATTGGCTTCTATAAATTGCACCTGGTGTGTCGTGCCCGCACGGTTGGTCGGCACGGACTCGGTGGGCCAAAGGGCCCGTTTCCATGCCGTATCTCTGAACTAAACCAAACTAAACTAACCTCAACGAAGAACCATGAACTGCCTAGGGTTGCACTGAGTTATTAATTTATTGAATTTTTATTCATTACTAGACCAAGTGGACCCGTTGGGCCCAAACCTCTCCTGCATTGGTGCAGCACCCTGCCCTCCCCCCTCCCCTGACCCCCCCCTCCCCTCTCCCTTCTCCCCCACTCCCCCCTTCCCCCTCCCTCCTACCCTCCTTTTAAACTTAAAGATGTGAATAACTTTTAAAATACAACACCGATTTCAATGAAACTACTTGCATTATCACTAAAGTGACAATGGTGAGTAAGGTGGGCCTAAAATTGTCGCGCTATCGCGTACCGCTTTGGCTGAAGTTCAGTCACAAACAAGATAACAAATGAGAGTTTTAGTATATAGATATCATATTGTGTCTACAGGCCTGTTGTACTTCTGCAAGTTAGAAATTCATTGTTCTGTTGTCAGTAGGGTTGCCAACTTTCTCACTCCCAAATAAGGGACAAAGGGTGACGTCACCGCCCGGGCCCCACGTGACCTCACCCAGCCAGCGGCCACGTGCTCCCGCTCCACCAATGGCGGCCGCCATTGGTGGAGCGGGAGCACGTGGCCGCTGGCTGGGTGAGGTCATGTGGGGCGCGGGGCGGTGACGTCGCCCTTTGTCCCTTATTTGTCAGGGAGGAAGTTGGCAACCCTACTAATACGGGACAAGGGCGGTCCCGTGCGGGACAAACTGATTTAGCCCAAAATACGGGATGTCCCGGCTAATACGGGACAGTTGGCAACCCTATTCGTCAGTACATGTGACGATTAAACTCCCTTGACTCTTGAGTAAGAACATTTGGAGTCTTTGTTGAACCTCTGCTTCAGAGGTCAGCATCTCCGACTGCGAAGCGCACTGCCAGAAGCACACTGCACCATGAACTTGCCGCGCCAGAGACCCCGGGTTCCATCCCGACTACGGGTGCTGTCTGTACGGAGTTTGTACGTTCTCCCCGTGACCTGCGTGGGTTTTCTCCGGGAGCTCCGGTTTCCTCCCACACTCCAAAGACGTACCGGTTTTGTGGGGTTAATTGGTTTTGGTATAATTGTAAGTTGTCCCTGGTGTGTGTGTGTGCACGATAGTGTTAATGTAAGGATTCGCTGGTCAGCGCGGACCCGGTGGGCCGAAGGGCCTGTTTCCGCGCTGTATCCCTGACCAAAACGAAGCTAAATTTGGCTTTGTGTGCTTAATTCTCGGGAGGAGGAGTCAAACCCAGAACTTGTTGAGTTTTGGTGGTGAGGGTGTGACTCTCTCAACCAGATGTTGCCCCATGGTAGTAACGGATGGATGGATACTCACAGCTGGATAGTGTTACTGAGGATGGAATGATACCAGAATCCATGGCTTTTGTCAATATGCCTTCGAATCCCTGGAGGATTTGTAGTTCAGCCATGATACTAGGTTAATTCCCGGAATGGCGGGACTGTCATATGTTGAAAGACTGGAGCGACTAGGCTTATATACACTGGAATTTAGAAGGATGAGAGGAGTTCTTATCGAAACGTATAAGATTATTAAGGGGTTGGACACGTTAGAGGCAGGAAACATGTTCCAAATGTTGGGGGAGTCCAGAACAAGGGGCCACAGTTTAAGGATAAGGGGTAGGCCATTTAGAACGGAGATGAGGAAAAACTTTTTCAGTCAGAGAGTTGTGAATCTGTGGAATTCTCTGCCTCAGAAGGCAGTGGAGGCCAATTCTCTGAATGCATTCAAGAGAGAGCTAGATAGAGCTCTTAAGGATAGCGGAGTCAGGGGGTATGGGGAGAAAGCAGGAACGGGGTACTGATTGAGAATGATCAGCCATGATCACATTGAATGGCGGTGCTGGCTCGAAGGGCCGAATGGCCTACTCCTGCACCTATTGTCTATTGTCTATGATGATACATCTCCAATGAGCTTAGCTGGATAAATGAAGATGAACGTGGGTTTCCAGAGTCTTTTCCCTGAGATGCGAGGTGATATTTTTGAATCCTTGGTAGAATTAGAATTAGAATTAGAATGCCTTCATTGTACGAGCAGTGCAACAAAAAGTGCAAATCTTTCAAAAACAATCGCACAAATATAAGAACCAATAGAATAAGTACCAATATCAATAAAAACCAATAAAAACTAATAAATAATAAATGGGTTTTGCACCTAAGAATGTCTTGGTAATTGTGTTTTGAAGAAGGTGGTGGTAATTCACGAATATTGATTCACTAATTTCCAACTATGCCTCTCCTTCATAGCGAGAGGATTTAAGTTTAGGAGCAAGGAGGTCCTACTGTAGTTGTACAGGGCCCTGGTGAGACCACACCTGGAGTATTGTGTGCAGTTTTGGTCTCCTAATTTGAGGAAGGACATTCTTGCTATTGAGGGAGTGCAGAGGAGGTTCACCAGGTTAATTCCCGGGATGGCGGGACTGACATATGATGAAAGAATGGGTCGACTGGGCTTGTGTTCACTGGAATTTAGAAGCAAGAGAGGGGATCTTATAGAAACATATATAAAATTCTTAAAGGATTGGACAGGCTAGATGTAGGAAAAATGTTCCCGATTTTGGGGGAGTCCAGAACCAGGGGGTCACCAGTTTAAGAATAAGGGGTAGGCCATTTCGGACTGAGATGAGGAAAAACTTTTCCACCCAGAGAGTTGTGAATCTGTGGGATTCTCTGCCACAGAAGGCAGTGGAGGCCAATTCACTGGATGTTTTCAAGAGAGAGTTAGATTTAGCTCTTAGGGCTAACGGAATCAAGGGATGTGGGGAAAAAGCAGGAATGGGGTACTGAATTTGGATGATCAGCCATGATCATATTGAATGGCGGTGCTGGCTCAAAGGGCCGAAAGGCCTCCTCCTGCACCTATTTTCTATGTTTCTATGTTTTCTCACTAAACATGTGGGTGGGCTTGGCAGATTTGTTTCAATTACTGGTAAGTGCTGCCCATTTAATTTTTAATATCCAGCCTCAGGTACATTCTTTTAAATAAATTATTAAATACACTCTTACACGACTGTCACAAAGGTTAGTTCAATAGAACATTCAAAGTGGATGCGCAGTAATTTTTCAAAGATAGACACAAGAAGCTGGAGTAACTCAGCGGGACAGGCAGCATCTCTGGAGAGAAGGGATGGGTGACGTTTCGGGTCGAGACCCCTTCTTCCTGATAATTCCATCCAGAGATGCTGCCTGTCCCGCTGAGTTACTCCAGCTTTTTTTTTGTCTACGTTCGGTTTAAACCAGCGTCTGCAGTTCCTTCCTACGCGGTATTTTTCCAATGGAGGGCAATCTGTAGAAACTTGACAACATTAGGTTGTGTTGGTTACTGTGAGTCTGCAGTGAATTGCTCAGTTCTGGAGGTCACAGCATATGATTGTCACAGTGAAAAGTGCATCCATTAATGTCAGTGTGAGAGAGCAGGGCCTGCAGATTACCACAATGCTTGTCCTTTGTTCGTGTGCCTGTGGCTTGCTAGAGTTCCAGAGAGGCTGCATCGGTTAGTAGAGACACAACGCTGGAGTAGCTCAGCGGGACAGGCAGCAGTTCTGGGTAGAAGGAATGGCTGATGTTTCGGCTCGAGACCCATCTTCAGACTGAGAGTCAAGGGAGAGGGGGGTCTAGAGAAATGGAAGGGTAAGGTGTGAAAACGACAGATCAAAGCAGACGATGATAAAGGCAATGTAGAATGGTTCATTGTTAGCTGAGGGGAAGGTGATTCCCACACTGTATCTCTGAAATCTAAAATCTAAACTCCCTACCAAAGCCCAGTCTCATCACACACCATGGAAACAAGAGGTTGGCCACAGTGAACGCAGCGGTAGAGTTATATAAGAAAATAACTGCAGATGCTGGTACAAATCGAAGGTATTTATTCACAAAATGCTGGAGTAACTCAGCAGGTCAGGCAGCATCTCGGGAGAGAAGGAATGGGTGACGTTTCGGGTCGAGACCCTTCTTCAGTCTGTTAGTATTCCAGGGAAGCACCGGGACAATCAGTATCACATGGAACATAGAAGAGTACAGCACAGAGACAGGCCCTTCGGCCCACAATGTGTGTGCTGAACATAATGTCAAGTTGAATTAATCTGCCTGCATGTGATCATTACTGCCTCGGCAAGGCCAGCAGCATGATCCAGGACAAGGCTCACCCCAGCCACTCCCTCTTCTCCCCTCTCTCATTAGGCATTCAAGAGAGAGCTAGATAGAGCTCTTAAGGATAGCGGAGTCAGGGGGTATGGGGAGAAGGCAGGAATGGGGTACTGATTGAGAATGATCAGCCATGATCACATTGAATGGCGGTGCTGTCTTGAAGGGCCGAATGGCCTACTCCTGCACCTATTGTCTATTGTCTATTGCAAGAGGTACATTCGGGGACAGATTCTTCCCAGCTGTTATCAGGCAACTGGACCATCCTACTGACAACCAGAGAGCGGTCCTAAGCTACTATCTACCTCATTGGAGACCCTCGGACTATCTTTGATCGAACTTTACAGCTCTTTATCCTAACACTAAACGTTATTCCCGTTATTCCCTTTATCGTGTATCTGTACACTGTGGGCGGCTTAATCGGGTGCTCCGGTTTACTCCCACACTCCAAAGATGTGCAGGTTTGTAGGTTAATTGGCCACTGTAAATTGTCCCTGGGATAGCGTAGGACAGTAGTATTGCCATGGGGTGATCGCTGGTCGGCGCGGACTCGGTGGGGCCGAAGGGCCTGTTTACGCGCTGTATCTCTAAAAATAAAATTTCAGGTCGGGATCCTTGTTCGGGTAAAGGGGGAGAAAGTTGGAAAAGAGAGGTGTGGGTGGAACAAAGCCAGCCGAGTGATAGGTGGATACAGGTGAGGGGGGGGTGATTGGTAGATGGTAGCACAAAGGTTGAAGGTGGAGTCGGGCCCTGGAACAATGGACAAAAGTCACCTATCCATGTTCTCCAGGGCTAAAAACATGAGGAATAGATCGGGTAGATGCACAGAGTCTCTTGCCCAGAGTAGGTGAATCGAAAAGTAGGTGAATCGAGGACTTAGGTTCAAGGTGAAGGAGAAAAGATTTAACAGCAATCTGAGGGGTAACTTTTTCACACAAATGGTGGCGGGTGTATGGAACGAGGTGCCGGAGGAGGTAGTTGAGGCAGGGACGATCCCAACGTTTAAGAAACTGTTAGGCAGGTACATGGATAGGACAGGTTTGGAGGGATATGGACCAAGCGTGGGCAGGTGGGACTGGTGTAGCTGGGACATTGTTGGCCGGTGTGGGTAAGTTGGGCTGAAGGGGCTGTTTCCGCACTGTATCACTCCATGACTCCAGGGAAGCTGCTTGATCTGCTGAGTTACTCCAGCACATTTGTGTCTACCTTCTCCAAAGTTGTATTGCTCAACAAGGTGGGCCGGGTTTCAGCACTAAGCTGAGGTTTTTTTTTGTTTTGTGTTTTTTTGGGGGGTTTTTGAGATACAGCGCGGAAACAGGCCCTTCGGCCCACCGAGTCCGTGCCGCCCAGCGATCCCCGCACACTAACACTATCCTACACACACTAGGGACAATTTTTACATTTACCCAGTCAATTAACCTACATACCTGCACGTCTTTGGAGTGTGGGAGGAAACCGAAGATCTCGGAGAAAACCCACGCAGGTCACGAGGAGAACGTACAAACTCCGTACAGACGGCGCCCGTAGTCAGGATCGAACCTGAGTCTCCGGCGCTGCATTCGCTGTAAGGCAGCAACTCTACCGCTGCGCCACCGTGCCGCACGATATGGCTATTAGCGTTTGCGTGAGCTCGTGTCACGGTTCGTTTTGCTGTGAATTAGTGCCTGTATCGAGTGCTGCTATTCAGTTGCAGGTTTGGTGACCTGCACACATTCATACAGTCAAGCTTAATGGAACAATGGACATTGTGTGCAGATGTTAATGAGTGAGTGTGTGGGCTGGTCGCCCCACACAATTGTACACGCTCACCAGTCAGCGGAAAGACAATACGTTGATGGCAGTCACGGTGGCGCAGCGATTGAGTTGCCGCCTTACAGCGAACGCAGCGCCGGAGACCCGGGTTCCATCCTGACTGCGGGTGCTGTCTGCACGGAGTTTGCACGTTCTCCCCATGACCTGCGTGGGTTTCCTCCGAGATCTTCGGTTTCCTCCCGCACTCCAAAGACGTACAGGTTTGTCGGTTAATTGACTCGATAAATGTAAAAATGGTCCCCAGTGTGTGTAGGATGGTGTTAGTGTGCGGGGGTCGCTGGTTGGCGCGGACCCAGTGGGCCGAAGGGCCTGTTTCCGCGCTGTATCTCAAACTACACACAGGATTGAACCCGGGTCTCTGGCGCTGCAAGGCAGCAACTCTACCTCTGCGCCACCGTGCCACTAACCCACTGAAAACATTAATCCCAGCTGGACAAAATGATCCCTACATTAACAAGACCCACTGAGGGAAATAAATGGGTCTCTATTCCTTGGAGCACAGGTGGATGTGGGGGTGATCTTTTAGAGGTGTACAAAATCATGAGAGGAATTGATCGGGTAGATGCACAGTCTCTTGCTCAGAGTAGGGGAATAGAGAACCAGAGGGCATAGGTTTGCGGTGAGGGGGGAAAGATTTTGTAGGAATCTGAGGGGTAACTTTTTCACACAAAGTTGTGGTGGGTGTATGGAACGAGCTGCCGGAGGAGGTAGTTGAAGCAGGGACTATCCCAACATTTAAGAAACATTTAGACAGGTACATGGATAGGACAGGTTTAGAGGGATATAGACCAAACGCAGGCAGGTGGGACGAGTGTAGATGGGACATATTGGTTGGCATGGTTGGACGTGGGCCGAATGGCCTGTTTCCACACTGTATCACTCTATGACTCTAATGGGTCAGGCAGCATTAGGGGAAGGAAATGGACAGACGATGTTTCGGGTCGAGATCCTTTCACCAACATCTAGTCTTTCAATCTTGCTCGAAATGTTGTTCCCACGAAAATGTACTTCAGGACTGAAACATCATTGCTTTTGGAATCTGTCTAAAATCTAAAGTTTAAAAGTAAAGTCAAAGTCAAATAGCTTCACAGGTGCGTATACCTTTTATTAAACTTAGTTGAGATTACTGTCACGTGTGGGCACGATGAAACTCTTGTTGCGTGCTAACCAGTCAGCGGAAAGACTATACATGATTACAATCGAGCCGTCCACTGTGTACAGATACACGATAAAGGCAATAACGGGAATAACGTTTAGTGCTAGACAAAGTCCAGCAAAGTCTGATCAAAGATAGTCCGAGGGTCTCCAGTGAGGTAGATAGTAGTTCAGCACTGCTCTCTGGTTGTGATAGGATGGTTCAGTTGCCTGATAACAGCCGGGAAGAAACTGCCCCTGAATCTGGAGGTGTGCGTTTTCACACTTCTGTACCTCTTGCCTGATGGGAGAGGGGAGAAGAGGGAGTGGCCGGGGTGAGACTGGTCCTTGATTATGCTGCTGGCCTTGCCGAGGCAGCGCGGGGTGTAGATGTAGTCAATGTAAGAAAATAACTGGTACAAATCAAAGGTATTTATTCACAAAATGCTGGAGTAACTCAGCAGGTCAGGCAGCATCTCAGGAGAGAAGGAATGGGTGACGTTTCGGATCGAGACCCTTCTTCAGAAGAAGAAGAAGGGTCTTGACCCGAAACGTCACCCATTCCTTCTCTCCTGAGATGCTGCCTGACCTGCTGAGTTACTCCAGCATTTTGTGAACAAATACCTTCGAGATGGATTCAATTGTAGGAAGGTTGGTTTTGTGTGATCGTTTGATCGATTTGCTCTCTGGTTGCGGTAGAATAGTTCAGTTGCCCGATAACAGCTTGTTACCCGACCTGATAACGCTGGCCAAAAATGGTGAAAGGACTCAGGTCAGAAGTGAAGATCGTGGAAGTCCGGACTCGCCTGTTACCCGGTGAACATTAGAGTCGGCCCTCGGAATGTACGCAGGTCAACACACTTTCAACTGAACAGCAGTTCCATGTGCTGCTGCCTAATAATTTCATAAAATATGTAAGAACTGCAGCACGGAGGCATATTATTCTCTTACGACAGCTGTGAGCCCTATTATTGCTTGCCACCTGTTGCTCCAGGAACAATTACCACCAATTAGTACTCTTTCCGCCCAGCCCCGAATGAGCTACAGAGACCCTGGCCGTTGTCAATGGCCCTAAACTAGTACACGGGTCACAGGATCAGAAGTGACAGGAGCAGAATTAGGCCGCTCGGCCCATCAAGTCTACCCCGCCATTCGGTCACGGCTGATCTATCCCATTCTCCTGCCTTCTCCCCATAAACCCTGACACCCATACCGATCAAGAATCTATCTATCTCTACCTTAAATAGATACACACACTTGGCCTCCACAGCCTTGTGTGGCAAAGAATTCCACAGATTCACTGCCCTCTGACTGAAGACCACAGATTCCCCACCCCCTGACTACAGACCACAGATTCCCCACCCCCTGACTACAGACCACAGATTCCCCACCCCCTGACTACAGACCACAGATTCCCCACCCCCTGACTACAGACCACAGATTCACCACCCCCTGACTACAGACCACAGATTCCCCACCCCCTGACTACAGACCACAGATTCACCACCCCCTGACTACAGGCCACAGATTCCCCACCCCCTGACTACAGGCCACAGATTCACCACCCCCTGACTACAGACCACAGATTCACCACCCCCTGACTACAGGCCACAGATTCACCACCCCCTGACTACAGACCACAGATTCACCACCCCCTGACTACAGGCCACAGATTCACCACCCCCTGACTACAGGCCACAGATTCACCAACCCCTGACTAAAGGGTATCAGGCTCCAGTTATACCCCCCACTCTCTGTATTTTGTTCCACCGACATTGATTTCTGCATCAGGAGAGCCGTGTGCTTTGAAGAGAAATTGAGTGTGATTGACCTATAAGCAGTAACGCTTTGAAAAGAAACAGGCCGTGGCATTTACAAGTTGAATGGCAAGTCACTACACTTAAACTTGTTTAGATTTCAAAGCCAGGGTTTATGTTTGTTCCGCTGCGGGTTTGAACCAAGCAGGCATTGCAATGCTGTAACAAACTCAAAAGGACTCAAAAGTGCTGGAGTAACTCAGGTTTGGATGAGGAGAGGATGTTTCCACTAGTGGGAGAGTCCAGGACCAGAGGGCACAGCCTCGGAATAAAAGGACGTACTTTTTTGAAGGAGGTGAGGAGGATTTTCTTTAGTCAGAGGGTGGCGAATGTGTAGAACTCATCGCCACAGACGGCTGTGGAGGCCAAGTCAGTGGATATTTTGTCAGGCGGAGATTGAAAGATACTTGATTAGTGCGGGTGCCAGGGGTTATGGGGAGAAGGCAGGAGAATGGGGTTGAGAGGGAAAGATAGATCAGCCATGATTGAATGGCGGAGTAGACTCGACGGACTGAATGATCTACTGTTCCTAGGACTTATGAACATCTCTGGAGAACATGGATGGATGACATTTTGGGTCGGGTCCTTCTTCACACATGAGGGGTAATCCTTTCACACAGAGGGCGGTGGGTGTATGGAACGAGCTGCCGGAGGAGGTAGTTGAGGCAGGGACTATCGCAACGTTTAAGAAACGTTTAGACAGGTAGATAATAGACAATAGACAATAGGTGCAGGAGGAGGCCATTCGGCCCTTCGAGCCAGCACCACCATTCAAAGTGATAATGGCTGATCATTCTCAATCAGTACCCCGTTCCTGCCTTCTCCCCATACCCCCTGACTCCGCTATCCTTAAGAGCTCTATCTAGCTCTCTCTTGAATGCATTCAGAGAATTGGCCTCCACTGCCTTCTCATATATCATATCATATATATATATACAGCGCAGAAACAGGCCTTTTCGGCCCACCAAGTCCGCCCCGCCCAGCGATCCCCGCACATTAACACTATCCTACACCCACTAGGGACAATTTTTTACATTTTCCCAGTCAATTAACCTACATACCTGTACGTCTGAGGCAGAGAATTCCACAGATTCACAACTCTCTGACTGAAATATGGATAGGACAGGTTTAGAGGGATACAGACCAAATGCGGGCAGGTGGGACTAGTGTAGATGGGTCGGTGCGGGCAAGTTGGGCCGAAGGGCCTGTTTCCACGCTGCAATCTCTCTGGCCCACTGAGTTACCCAAGCAAACCTTGGCGATGTTTAATCATCATTTCTCAGCCTCCGAGGCTTCTCTCCGTGAGGTTTTCAGCGGCTTCGAGAGCCCACTCGCTGGAATCGGTGTTAGTCATGAATACAACGCAGATGGAACAAAAGATACAGAGCTATTCCAAACCTCAAGTATCACTGCTTCAGGGCCCCCGGCCTCCACAACTTAGCGGAGATAAAGAGCCAGCTTTATGACCCTAAAGGATATCTGCTTTTCACCTCTGGGGAAATCACTCGCAATTCCAAGTCCTGGTAAATGCAAGTGGAGAAATTAAGGTCAGGCATTGAGCTGCAGTCACAACCCTGAG